>NC_053138.1:39888565-39940850 GCF_016808335.1 Panicum virgatum | reverse complement strand
CAACGGAATCGCGCGAAACCACCCAGAAACTTAGTTTTGGGCCTAAAGAAGTGGATTTGGCATGTTCGTTGCGAAAAAAACAAGACACAACTTCGGAAGCTCAAAGTGGTGCATTGTATGCATGCCAAAACCCGATCTCACAACGGGTACCTCCCGTCAAACGGAATCGCGCGAAACCACCCAGAAACTTAGTTTTGGGCCTAAAGAAGTGGATTGGGTATGTTCGTTGCGAAAAAGCAAGACGCATCTTCGGAAGTATAAAGTGGTGGATTGTATGCACCCCAAAACCCGATCTCACAACGGGTACCTCCCGGCAATGGAATCGCGCGAAACCACCCAGAGAAACTTAGTTTTGGGCCAAAAAAAGTGGAGAATGGGCAATTTCATTGCGAAAACAAGATGCAACTTCGGAAGCTTAAAGTGGTGCAATTTTACACCCAAAACCCGATCTCACAAACTTGTACCACCCGGCAACGGAATCGCGCGAAACCAGCCAGAAACTTAGTTTTGGGCATAAAGAAGTGGATTGGGCATGTTCGTTGCGAAAAAACAAGATGCAACTTCGGTAGCACAAAGTGGTGCATTGTATGCACCCCAAAACCCCGATCTCGCAATGGGTACCACCCGGTAACGGAATCGGGCGAAACCCACCCAAAAACTTAGTTTTGGGCCTCAGGAAGTGGATGGGCATGTTCGTTGCGAAAAAAACAAGACGCAACTCGGAAGCACAAAGTGGTGCATTTTATGCACCCCAAAACCCGATCTCTCAACTTGTACCTCCCGGCAACGGAATCGCGCGAAACCACCCAGAAACTTAGTTTTGGGCCTCAAGAAGTGGATTGGGCATGTTTGTTGCGAAAAAAACAAGACACAACTTCGGAAGCTCAAAGTGGTGCATTGTATGCATGCCAAAACCCGATCCCACAACGGGTACCTCCGTCAACGGAATCGCGCGAAACCACTCAGAAACTTAGTTTTGGGCCTAAAGAAGTCGATTGGGCATGTTCGTTGCGAAAAGACAGACACAACTTCGGAAGCTCAAAGTGGTGCATTGTATGCATGCCAAAACCCGATCTCAAACGGGTACCTCCCGTCAACGGAATCGCGCGAAAGCACCCAGAAACTTAGTTTTGGGCCTAAAGAAGTGGATTTGGCATGTTCGTTGCCAAAAAAACAAGACGCAACTTCGGAAGCATAAAGTGGTGCTTTGCATGCACCCCAAACCCGTTCTCACAACGGGTACCTCCCGGCAACGGAATCACGTGAAACCACCCATAAACTTAGTATTGGGCCTAAAGAAGTGGATTGAGCATGTTCGTTGCGAAAAAACAAGACGCAACTTCGGAAGCACAAAAGTGGTGCATTTTATGCACCCCAAAACCCGATCTCACAACTTGTAACCTCCCGGCAACGGGAAATCGCGCGCGAAACCACCCAGAAACTTCGTTTTGGGCCTAAAGAAGTCGATTGGGCATGTTCGTTGCGAAAAAACAAGACACAACTTCGGAAGCTCAAAGTGGTGCATTGTATGCATGCCAAAAACCCGATCTCAAAACGGGTACTCCCGGCAACGGAATCGCGCGAAACCACCTAGAAACTTAGTTTTGGGCCTAAAAGTGGATTTGGCATGTTCGTTTCCAAAAAACAAGACGCAACTTTGGAAGCACAAAGTGGGGCATTTATGCACCCCAAAACCCGATCTCACAACTTGTACCTCCCGGCTACGGAATCGCGCGAAACCACCCAGAAACTTAGTTTTGGGCCCTAAAGAAGTGGATTGGGTATGTTCGTTGCGAAAAAGCAAGACGCATCTTAATAAGGACACGCCTACGCTGTCCAATATATTGCCCAATCTTTCACGGTACAAGAATCAATAATCAATTCAAGATTCAATTTAATCTGAATTGGTCTCAAGCAAACAGCTAGCAGTATTGATGTTAGCACCACGGCTGAAACTCTCCGCAAGTAGAAACGATATTGAGAATAATTTATTCCTCAACCAATGACAGCAGCGACAGAAACTAGTGCTAATAAATATCACGTGAAACAATTCTCAGAAACAGTCTCAAATCTCCCCAAAGTAGCAGTATAACCCAGAGCAGAAATAAATAATTCCTTCCAACTAATTAATGCAGCAGTGCTTTCACGAAGATAAATTGATTTGGCTTACAGTGATTGCAAACCAAACCCTAGATAGAATCTTCCACTCGCGGCCACGACGAACCACGATCAGAAGATGGGGATCCACTGAAGAATCCGGAGCACACACCCAGGAAACAATCCTGATCACGCTCCCAATCACGATCCAGAAGAATCGGCAAGGTAGATGAGATCGGACGGCGTCTCGCTGTTCATAGGAGAAACCCTAGACAAGAGACACAAATAAAATCCAATCTAATCTCTACACAAGGGTCATTACCCTGGCTTTATGGCTCGCAGGCCAGCCAAACACCGAGCCCATCTTTGGCGTGCGCGCAGGCACCGGACCAGACTCGACTCAATTCTTATTCGGACTCCAATAAAATACGCGACCAATCAAGACTCAAGAAAGACCTATCTCGAAGCTAACTATTTAAAAAGAAATACTAATTGCTATGTGAACTCTCGATTAGCATATAGCTGCATGCATGATACGTTGTCCAATGGATTAAAATATTCAAGCTACCATGCAATTACGCACTAGCAAGTGTGTCTGCCTGGTCACGCTCTTGAGGCTCATCTGATTAAATGGACTTGGTCACTTGGCCTCTTCTCTATTATATTCACCCGTACACAACAATATGGATGTATCGTCCCCTGGATCAGGTGGCTTCTTACACATATCCTGGTTCTTAAATTGTGTAACATTATCTCTGTTCTTGTGTAAATTATCTCCATTAAATAAATAGCTGAAGCTTGAGGAGCCATGGGCTCATCACATCTTCGGAAGCATAAAGTGGTGGATTGTATGCACCCCAAAACTGATCTCACAACGGGTACCTCCCGGCAACGGAATCGCGCGAAACCACCCAGAAACTTAGTTTTGGGCCAAAAAAAGTGGATTGGGCAATTTCATTGCGAAAACAAGACGCAACTTCGGAAGCAAAAAGTGGTGCAATTGTGCACCCCAAAACCCGATCTCACAACTTGTACCACCCGGCAACGGAATCACGCGAAACCACCCAGAAACTTAGTTTTGGGCCTAAAGAAGTGGATTGGGCATGTTCGTGCGAAAAAACAAGATGCAACTTCGGTAGCACAAGTGGTGCATTGTATGCACCCCAAAACCCGATCTCGCAATGGGTACCACCCGGTAACGGAATCGGGCGAAACCACCCAGAAACTTAGTTTTGGGCCTCAAGAAGTGGATTGGGCATGTTCGTTGCGAAAAAACAAGACACAACTTCGGAAGCTCAAAGTGGTGCATTGTATGCATGCCAAAACCCGATCTCACAACGGGTACCTACCGGCAACGGAATCGCGCGAAACCACCTTGAAACTTAGTTTTTGCCTAAAGAAGTGGATTTGGCATGTTCATTGCCAAAAAACAAGACGCAACTTTGGAAGCACAAAGTGGGGCATTTTATGCAACCCAAAACCCGATCTCACAACTTGTACCTCCGGCTACGGAATCACGCGAAACCACCCAGAACTTAGTTTTGGCCTAAAGAAGTGGATTGGGCATTTTAGTTGCGAAAAAACAAGACGCAACTTCGGAAGCATAAAGCGGTGCATTGTATGCACCCCAAAACCCGTTCTCACAACGGGTACCTCCAGGTAACGGAATCGCGCGAAACCATCCAGAAACTTAGTTTTGGGGCCTAAAGAAGTGGATTGGGCAAGATTGTAGCGAAAAAACAAGACGCAACTTCGGAAGCACAAAGTGTTGCATTTTATGCACCCCAAAACATGATCTCACAACTTGTACCTCCCGGCAACGGAATCTCACGAACCACCTAGAAACTTAGTTTTGGGGCCTAAGGAAGTGGATTGGGCATGTTCGTTGTGAAAAAAAGACGCAACTTCGGAAGCACAAAGTGGTGCATTTTATGCACCCCAAAACCTGATCTCACAACGGGTAGCTCCCCGGCAACGGAATCACGCAAAACCAACCAGAAACTTAGTTTGGGCCTAAAGAAGTCGATTGGGCATGTTCATTGCGAAAAAACAAGACACAACTTCGGAAGCACAATGTGGTGCTTTGTATGCACCCTAAAACCCGATCTCACAACGGGTACCTCCCGGCAACGGAATCACGTGAAACCACCCAGAATTTAGTATTGGGCCTAAAGAAGTGGATTGAGCATGTTCGTTGCGAAAAAACAAGACGCAAACTTCGGAAGCACAAAGTGGTGCATTTTATGCACCCCAAAACCCGATCTCACAACTTGTACCCTCCCGGCAACGGAATCGCGCGAAACCACCCAGAAACTTAGTTTTGGGCCTAAAGAAGTCGATTGGGCATGTTCGTTGCGAAAAAACGAGACAACTTCGGAAGCTCAAAGTGGTGCATTGTATGCATGCCAAAACCCGATCTCAAAACGGGTACCCTCCCGGCAACGGAATCGCGCGAACCACCTAGAAACTTAGTTTTGGGCCTAAAGAAGTGATTTGGCATGTTCGTTTCCAAAAACAAGACGCAACTTTGGAAGCACAAAGTGGGGCATTTTATGCACCCCAAACCCGATCTCACAACTTGTACCTCCCGGCTACGGAATCGCGCGAAACCGCCCAGAAACTTAGTTTTGGGCCTAAAGAAGTGGATTGGGTATGTTCGTGCGAAAAAGCAAGACGCATCTTCGAAGCATAAAGTGGTGGATTGTATGCACACCCCAAAACCTGATCTCACAACGGGTACCTCCGGCAACGGAATTGCGCGAAACCACCCAGAAACTTAGTTTTTGGGCCAAAAAAAGTGGATTGGGCAATTTCATTGCGAAAACAAGACGCAACTTCGGAAGCAAAAAGTGGTGCAATTTGGTGCACCCCAAAACCCGATCTCACAACTTGTACCACCCGGCAACGGAATCACGCGAAACCACCCAGAAACTTAGTTTTGGGCCTAAGAAGTGGATTGGGCATGTTCGTTGCGAAAAAACAAGATGCAACTTCGGTAGCACAAAGTGGTGCATTGTATGCACCCCAAAACCCGATCTCGCAACGGGTACCACCCGGTAACGGAATCGCGCGAAACCACCCAGAAACTTAGTTTTGGGCCTCAAGAAGTGGATTGGGCATGTTTGTTGCGAAAAAACAAGACGCAACTTCGGAAGCACAAAGTGGTGCATTTTATGCACCCCAAAACCCGATCTCACAACTTGTACCTCCCGGCAACGGAATCACGCGAAACCACCCAGAAACTTAGTTTTGGGCCTCAAGAAGTGGATTGGGCATGTTCGTTGTGAAAAAACAAGACAAAACTTTGGAAGCTCAAAGTGGTGCATTGTATGCATGCCTAAACCCGATCTCACAACGGGTACCTCCTGGCAACGGAATCGCACGAAACCACCCAGAAACTTAGTTTTGGGCCTAAAGAAGTGGATTGGGCATGTTCGTTGCGAAAAAAACAAGACGCAACTTCGGAAGCATAAAGCGGTGCATTGTATGCACCCCAAAACCCGTTCTCACAACGGGTACCTCCAGGCAACGGAATCGCGCGAAACCACCCAGAACTTAGTTTTCGGCCTAAAGAAGTGGATTGGGCAAGATCGTAGCGAAAAAACAAGACGCAACTTCGGAAGCACAAAGTGTTGCATTTTATGCACCCCAAAACCTGATCTCACAACTTGTACCTCCCCGGCAACGGAATCTCACGAAACCACCTAGAAACTTAGTTTTGGGCCTAAAGAAGTGGATTGGGCATGTTCGTTGTGAAAAAAAAGACGCAACTTCGGAAGCACAAAGTGGTGCATTTTATGCACCCCCAAACCTGATCTCACAAAGGGTACCTCCCGGCTACGGAATCACGCAAAACCACGCAGAAACTTAGTTTTGGGCCTAAAGAAGTCGATTGGGCATGTTCGTTGCGAAAAAACAAGACACAACTTCGGAAGCACAATGTGGTGCTTTGTATGCACCCTAAAAACCCAATCTCACAACGGGTAACTCCTGGCAACGGAATCACGTGAAACCACCCAGAAACTTAGTATTGGGCCTAAAGAAGTGGATTGGGCATGTTCGTTGCGAAAAAACAAGACGCAACATCGGAAGCACAAAGTGGTGCATTTTATGCACCCCAAAACCCGATCTCACAACTTGTACCACCCGGCAACGGAATCGCGAGAAACCACCCAGAAACTTAGTTTTGGGCCTAAAGAAGTGGATTGGGCATGTTCGTTGCGAAAAAAACAAGACGCAACTTCGGTAGCACAAAGTGGTGCATTGTATGCACCCCAAAACCCGATCGCACAACGGGTACCTCCCGGCATCGGAATCGCGCGAAACCACCCAGAAACTTAGTTTTGGCACTAAAGAAGTGGATTGGGCAAGTTCGTTGCGAAAAAACAAGACGCAACTTTGGAAGCACAAAGTGGTGCATTTTATGCACCCCAAAACCCGATATAACAAACTTGTACCTCCCGGCAACGGAATCGCGCGAAACCACCCAGAAACATTGTTTTTGGGCCTAAAGAAGTGGATTGAGCATGTTCGTTGCGAAAAAAAAGCCACAACTTCGAAAGCACAAAGTGGTGCATTGTATGCACGCCAAAACCTGATCTCACAACGGGTAACCTCCCGGCAACAGAATCGCGCAAAACCACCCAGAAACTTAGTTTTGGGCCTAAAGAAGTCGATTGGGCATGTTCGTTGCGAAAAAACAAGACACAACATCGGAAGCACAAAGCGGTGCATTGTATGCACCCTAAAACCTGATCTCACAACGGGTACCTCCCGGCAACGGAATCACATGAAACCACCAAAGAAACTTAGTATTGGGCCTAAAGAAGTGGATTTGGGCATGTTCGTTTCCAAAAAACAAGACGCAACTTTGGAAGCACAAAGTGGGGCATTTTATGCACCCCAAAACCCGATCTCACAAACTTGTACCTCCCGGCTACGGAATCGCGCGAAACCGCCCAGAAACTTAGTTTTGGGCCTAAAGAAGTGGATTGGGTATGTTCGTTGCGAAAAGCAAGACGCATCTTCGGAAGCATAAAGTGGTGGATTGTATGCACCCCAAACCTGATCTCACAACGGGTACCTCCCGGCAACGGAATTGCGCGAAACCACCCAGAAACCTTAGTTTTGGGCCAAAAAAAGTGGATTGGGCAATTTCATTGCGAAACAAGACGCAACTTCGGAAGCAAAAAGTGGTGCAATTTGTGCACCCCAAAACCCGATCTCACAACTTGTACCACCCGGCAACGGAATCACGCGAAACCACCCAGAAACTTAGTTTTGGGCCTAAAGAAGTGGATTGGGCATGTTCGTTGCGAAAAAACAAGATGCAACTTCGGTAGCACAAAGTGGTGCATTGTATGCACCCCAAAACCCGATCTCGCAACGGGTACCACCCGGTAACGGAATCGCGCGAAACCACCCAGAAACTTAGTTTTGGGCCTCAAGAAGTGGATTGGGCATGTTTGTTGCGAAAAAACAAGACGCAACTTCGGAAGCACAAAGTGGTGCATTTTATGCACCCCAAAACCCGATCTCACAACTTGTACCTCCCGGCAACGGAATCGCGCGAAACCACCCAGAAACTTAGTTTTGGGCCTCAAGAAGTGGATTGGGCATGTTCGTTGTGAAAAAACAAGACACAACTTTGGAAGCTCAAAGTGGTGCATTGTATGCATGCCTAAACCCGATCTCACAACGGGTACCTCCTGGCAACGGAATCGCACGAAACCACCCAGAAACTTAGTTTTGGGCCTAAAGAAGTGGATTGGGCATGTTCGTTGCGAAAAAACAAGACGCAACTTCGGAAGCATAAAGCGGTGCATTGTATGCACCCCAAAACCCGTTCTCACAACGGGTACCCTCCAGGCAACGGAATCGCGCGAAACCACCCAGAAACTTAGTTTTCGGCCCTAAAGAAGTGGATTGGGCAAGATCGTAGCGAAAAAACAAGACGCAACTTCGGAAGCACAAAGTGTTGCATTTTATGCACCCCAAAACCTGATCTCACAACTTGTACCTCCCGGCAACGGAATCTCACGAAACCACCTAGAAACTTAGTTTTGGGCCTAAAGAAGTGGATTGGGCATGTTCGTTGTGAAAAAAAAGACGCAACTTCGGAAGCACAAAGTGGTGCATTTTATGCACCCCCAAACCTGATCTCACAAAGGGTACCTCCCGGCTACGGAATCACGCAAAACCACGCAGAAACTTAGTTTTGGGCCTAAAGAAGTCGATTGGGCATGTTCGTTGCGAAAAAACAAGACACAACTTCGGAAGCACAATGTGGTGCTTTGTATGCACCCTAAAACCCAATCTCACAACGGGTAACTCCTGGCAACGGAATCACGTGAAACCACCCAGAAACTTAGTATTGGGCCTAAAGAAGTGGATTGGGCATGTTCGTTGCGAAAAAACAAGACGCAACATCGGAAGCACAAAGTGGTGCATTTTATGCACCCCAAAACCCGATCTCACAACTTGTACCACCCGGCAACGGAATCGCGAGAAAACCACCCAGAAACTTAGTTTTGGGCCTAAAGAAGTGGATTGGGCATGTTCGTTGCGAAAAAACAAGACGCAACTTCGGTAGCACAAAGTGGTGCATTGTATGCACCCCAAAACCCGATCGCACAACGGGTTCCTCCCGGCATCGGAATCGCGCGAAACCACCCAGAAACTTAGTTTTGGCACTAAAGAAGTGGATTGGGCAAGTTCGTTGCGAAAAAAACAAGACGCAACTTTGGAAGCACAAAGTGGTGCATTTTATGCACCCCAAAACCCGATATAACAACTTGTACCTCCCGGCAACGGAATCGCGCGAAACCACCCAGAAACATTGTTTTGGGCCTAAAGAAGTGGATTGAGCATGTTCGTTGCGAAAAAAAAGCCACAACCTCGAAAGCACAAAGTGGTGCATTGTATGCACGCCAAAACCTGATCTCACAACGGGTACCTCCCGGCAACGGAATCGCGCAAAACCACCCAGAAACTTAGTTTTGGGCCTAAAGAAGTCGATTGGGCATGTTCGTTGCGAAAAAACAAGACACAACATCGGAAGCACAAAGCGGTGCATTGTATGCACCCTAAAACCTGATCTCACAACGGGTACCTCCCGGCAACGGAATCACGTGAAACCACCAAAGAAACTTAGTATTGGGCCTAAAGAAGTGGATTGGGCATGTTCGTTGCGAAAAAACAAGACGCAACTTCGGAAGCACAAAGTGGTGCATTTTATGCATCCCAAAGCCCGATCTCACAACTTGTACCTCCCGGCAAGGGAATCGCGCGAAACCACCCAGAAACTTAGTTTTGGGCAAAAGAAGTGGATTGGGCATGTTGGTTGCGAAAAAACAAGACGCAACTTCGGAAGCATAAAGTGGTGCATTGTATGCACCCCAAAACCCGATCTCACAATGGGTACCTCCCGGCAACGGAATCGCGTGAAACCACCTAGAAACTTAGTTTTGGGCCTAAAGAAGTGGATTGGGCATGTTCGTTGCGAAAAAATAAGACGTAACTTCGGTACCACAAAATGGTGCATTTTATGCACCCCAAAACCCGATATAACAACTTGTACCTCCCGGTAACGGAATCGCGCGAAACCACCAAGAAACATTGTTTTGGGCCTAAAGAAGTGGATTGGGCATGTTCGTTGTGAAAAAACAAGACACAACTTCGGAAGCACAAAGCGGTGCATTGTATGCACCCTAAAACCCTATCTCATAACGGGTACCTCCCGGCAACAGAATCACGTGAAACCACCAAAGAAACTTAGTATTGGGCCTAAAGAAGTGGATTGGGCATGTTCGTTGTGAAAAAACAAGACGCAACTTCGGATGCACAAAGTGGTGCATTTTATGCATCCCAAAGCCCGATCTCACAACTTGTACCTCCCGGCAAGGGAATCGCGCGAAACCACCCAGAAACCTAGTTTTGGGCCTAAAGAAGTGGATTGGGCATGTTGGTTGCGAGAAAACAAGACGCAACTTCGGAAGCATAAAGTGGTGCATTGTATGCACCCCAAAACCCGATCTCACAACGGGTACCTCCCGGCAACGAAATCGCGCGAAACCACCTAGAAACTTAGTTTTGGGCCTAAAGAAGTGGATTGGGCAAGTTCGTTGCGAAAAAACAAGACGCAACTTCGGTAGCACAAAGTGGTGCATTTTATGCACCCCAAAACCCGATATAACAACTTGTACCTCCCAGCAACAGAATCGCACGAAACCACCTAGAAACTTAGTTTTGGGCCTAAAGAAGTGGATTGGGCAAGTTCGTTGCGAAAAAGCAAGACGCATCTTCGGAAGCATAAAGCGGTGCAATTTATGCACCCCAAAACCCGATCTCACAACTTGTACCACCCGACAACGGAATCACGCGAAACCACCCAGAAACTTAGTTTTGGGCCTAGAGAAGTGGATTGGCCATGTTCGTTGCGAAAAAAAAAGACGCAACTTCGGAAGCACAAAGTGGTGCATTTTATGCACCCCAAAACCTGATCTCACAACGGGTACCTCCCGGCAACGGAATCGCGCGAAACCACCAAAGAAACTTAGTATTGTGCCTAAAGAAGTGGATTGGGCATGTTCGTTGCGAAAAAACAAGACGCAACTTCGGAAGCACAAAGTGGTTCATTGTATGCACCCGAAAACCCGATCTCACAACGGGTACCTCCCGGCTACGGAATCGCGCGAAACCACCCAGAAACTTAGTTTTGGGCCAAAAGAAGTGGATTGGGCATGTTCGTTGCGAAAAAAAAGACGCACCTTCGGAAGCACAAAGTGGTGCATTTTATTCACCCCAAAACCAGTTCTCACAACTTGTACCACCCGGCAACGGAATCACGCGAAACCACCCAGAAACTTAGTTTTGGGCCTAAAGAAGTGGATTGGGCATGTTCGTTGCGAAAAAACAAGACGCAACTTCGGTAGCAAAAAGTGGTGCATTGTATGCACCCCAAAACCCGATCTCACAACGTGTACCACCCAGCAACGGAATCGCGCGAAACCACCCAGAAACATTGTTTTGGGCCTAAAGAAGTGGATTGCGCATGTTCGTTGCGAAAAAACATGACGCAACTTCGGAAGCATAAAGCGGTGCACCCGTTCTCACAATGGATACCTCCAGGCAACGGAATCGCACGAAACCACCCAGAAACTTAGTTTTGGGCCTAAAGAAGTGGATTGGGCATGATCGTTGCGAAAAAATAAGACGCAACATCGGAAGCACAAAGTGTTGCATTTTATGCACCCCAAAACCAGATCTCACAACTTGTACCACCCGCAACGGAATCGCGCGAAACCACCCAGAAACTTAGTTTTGGGCCAAAAAAAGTGGATTGGGCAATTTCATTGCGAAAACAAGACGCAACTTCGGAAGCACAAAGCGGTGCAATTTATGCACCCCAAAACCCGATCTCAAAACGGGTACCACCCGGCAACGGAATCGCGCAAAACCACCCAGAAACTTAGTTTTGGGCCTAAAGAAGTGGATTGGGCATGTTCGTTGCGAAAAAAACAAGACACAACTTCGGAAGCACAAAGTGGTGCATTGTATGCACCCTAAAACCCGATCTCACAACGAGTACCTCCCAGCAACGGAATCACGTGAAACCACCAAAGAAACTTAGTATCGGGCCTAAAGAAGTGGATTGGGCATGTTCGTTGCGAAAAAACAAGACGCAACTTCGGAAGCACAAAATGGTGCATTGTATGCACCCCAAAACCCGATCTCACAACGGGTACCTCCCGGCAACGGAATCACGCGAAACCACCCAGAAACATAGTTTTGGGCCTAAAGAAGTGGATTGGGCATGTTCGTTGCGAAAAAACAAGACGCAACTTGGGAAGCATAAAGTGGTGGATTGTATGCACCCCAAAACCCGATCTCACAACGGGTACCTCCCGGCAACGGAATCGCGTGAAACCACCCAGAAACTTAGTTTTGGGCCTAAAGAAGTGGATTGGGCATGTTCATTGCGAAAAAAAAAGACGCAACTTCGGAGGCACAAAGTGGTGCATTTTATGCACCCCAAAACCTGATCTCACAACGGGTACCTCCTGGCAACGGAATCGCGCAAAACCACCCAGAAACTTAGTTTTGGGCCTAAAGAAGTGGATTGGGCATGTTCGTTGAGAAAAAGCAATACGCAACTTCGGAAGCATAGAGTGGTGGATTGTATGCACCCCAAAACCCGATCTCACAACGGGTACCTCCCGGCAACGGAATCGCGCGAAACCACCCAGAAACTTAGTTTTGGGCCAAAAAAAGTGGATTGGGCAATTTCATTGCGAAAACAAGACGCAACTTCGGAAGCATAAAGTGGTGCAATTTATGCACCCCAAAACCCGATCTCACAACTTGTACCACCCGGCAACGGAATTGCGCGAAACCATCCAGAAACTTAGTTTTGGGCCTAAAGAAGTGGATTGGGCATGTTCGTTGCGAAAAAACAAGATGCAACTTCGGTAGCACAAAGTGGTGCATTGTATGCACCCCAAAACCCGATCTCACAATGGGTACCACCCGGTAACTGAATCGCGCGAAACCACCCAGAAACTTAGTTTTGGGCCTCAAGAAGTGGATTGGGCATGTTCGTTGTGAAAAAACAAGACGCAACTTCGGAAGCACAAAGTGGTGCATTTTATGCACCCCAAAACCCGATATAATAATTTGTACCTTCCGGCAACGGAATCGCGCGAAACCACCCAGAAACTTAGTTTTGGGCCTAAAGAAGTGGATTGGGCATGTTCGTTGCGAAAAAAGAAGACGCAACTTCGGAAGCATAAAACGGTGGATTGTATGCACCCCGAAATCCGTTCTCACAACGGGTACCTCCAGGCAACGGAATCGCGCGAAACCACCCAGAAACTTAGTTTTGGGCCTAAAGAAGTGGATTGGGCAATTTCATTGCGAAAACAAGACGCAACTTCGGAAGCACAAAGTGTTGCATTTTATGCACCCCAAAACCCGATCTCACAACTTGTACCACCCGGCAACGGAATCGCACGAAACCACCCAGAAAATTAGTTTTGGGCCTAAAGAAGTGGATTGGGCATGTTCGTTGCGAAAAAACAAGACGCAACTTCGGTAGCATAAAGTGGTGCATTGTATGCACCCCAAAACCCGATCTCACAACGGGTACCTCGCGGCAACGGAATCGCACGAAACCACCCAGAAACATAGTTTTGGGCCAAAAAAAGTGGATTGGGCAATTTCATTGCGAAAACAAGACGCAACTTCGGAAGCACAAAGTGGTGCATTTTATGCACCCCAAAACCCGATCTCACAACTTGTACCACCCGGCAACGGAATCGCGAGAAACCACCCAGAAACTTAGTATTGGGCCTAAAGAAGTGGATTGGGCATGTTCGGTGCGAAAAAACAAGACGCAACTTCGGAAGCACAAAGTCGTGCATTGTATGCACCCCAAAACCCGATCTCACAATGGGTACCTCCAGGCAACGGAATCGCGCGAAACCACCCAGAAACTTAGTTTTGGGCCTAAAGAAGTGGATTGGGCATCTTCGTTGCGAAAAAGCAAGACGCATCTTCGGAAGCATAAAGTGGTGGATTGTATGCACCCCAAAACCCGATCTCACAACGGGTACCTCCCGGCAACGGAATCGCGCGAAACCACCCAGAAACTTAGTTTTGGGCCAAAAAAAAGTGGATTGGGCAATTTCATTGCGAAAACAAGACGCAACTTCGGAAGCACAAAGTGGTGCAATTTATGCACCCCAAAACCCGATCTCACAACTCGTACCACCCGGCAACAGAATCGCGCGAAACCACCCAGAAACTTAGTTTTGGGCCTAAAGAAGTAGATTGGGCATGTTCGTTGCGAAAAAAAAGACGCAACTTCGGAAGCACAAAGTGGTGCATTTTATGCACCCCAAAACCTGATCTCACAACGGGTACCTCCCGGCAACGGAATCGCGCAAAACCACCCAGAAACTTAGTTTTGGGCCTAAAGAAGTGGATTGGGCATGTTCGTTGAGAAAAAGCAATAGGCATCTTCGGAAGCATAAAGTGGTGGATTGTATGCACCCCAAAACCCGATCTCACAACGGGTACCTCCCGGCAACAGAATCGCGCGAAACCACCCAGTAACTTAGTTTTGGGCCAAAAAAAGTGGATTGGGCAATTTCATTGCGAAAACAAGACGCAACTTCGGAAGCACAAAGTGGTGCAATTTATGCACCCCAAAACTAGTTCTCACAACTTGTACCACCCGGCAACGGAATCGCGTGAAACCACCCAGAAACTTAGTTTTGGGCCTAAAGAAGTGGATTGGGCATGTTCGTTGCGAAAAAACAAGATGCAACTTCGGTAGCACAAAGTGGTGCATTGTATGCACCCCAAAACCCGATCTCACAACGGGTACCACCCGGTAACGGAATCGCGCGAAACCAGCCAGAAACTTAGTTTTGGGCCACAAGAAGTGGATTGGGCATGTTCGTTGCGAAAAAACAAGACGCAACTTCGGTAGCAAAAAGTGGTGCATTGTATGCACCCCAAAACCCGATCTCACAACGGGTACCACCCAGTAACGGAATCTGTCGGTACCCCAGGATTGGGGTACCCCTTCTTGCTGTGTCTAGGCAAGGGCCTTGAAGTTGTCCTTGACTACGTCCAAACAGCCGGACCCCTGTGGTCCAGAGTCCTGACCTCTCGGCGACGGTTCCGGACCTGCCTCTCGACTGGGAAAGATCCGGGAACGATGCGTGTCCCGGAAGAGGCGGGCAGCCCGAACAGCCGGGGCTCCAGACCTCACGAGGGGTCCGGACCCCCGCGGAAGTCCCGGACCCCTCATGGATCCCGGACCCCTTGTATGGTAACCGGACCCCTCGCTAAGGGTAGAAGTCGACGCCCTACCTCCGGGTGGTCCGGAGCCGACACGTGTACAAGGCCGCTTGGTCTCCATGCTAAGCCTCACCCACCACTGCATTTATTGTGGTAGGTGGACGCCCGCATTGATGCAGTGGAGGCCGAGGCGATTCTTTGACCAGGGGACACTATTGATCGCGTATTACCAAGATAGTGGAGCCGCTGGCGCCCCCCACGCCGCGCCTGCCAAGTCTGCCATAACAGATGGATACGACGGCTCGGCTTCACCCATTATGACGCCTACATAATAGCCTCCACCGCCTACGCCGCAAGCTACGCTCCCCCAACGGACACCTTGGTGACGGGACAAGAGAAGACCACTGTAGCGCTAGCAGGGCGTGGGAGCGTATCGGAGGAAAGATTCGTAACCACTGTACCCATCTAAATACTCTGCGTAGTATGCTGCGCAGTCACGTTGGGCCCACTTGTCGGGGCCCCAACGTCCCATGTATCCGCCCCCTTGGTCTATAAAAGGGGGCGCCCGCTAGAAGGAAACTCAAGCTGGGTGAGAGCCAAGGCCCGGCAGAGGATAGACTCATACACAACAGAGATCAAAACTTCTCCCAGTGGACGTAGGGTATTACGCTCCGGCGGCCCGAACCACTCTAGATCGTGTGTTCTTGTGTACTTATCTCAGGGCTAGATCAGCCCAATCGCCTAGTACCTCCCCGAGCACACCCTCTCTGGGAATAGGCGGGTGCGTTCCGCCACTCGGCTGTGGGTACCCTAGAAATCCCACGACATTTGGCGCCGTCCGTGGAGAGGAATCAGGCGCTGGCTGGATCTTCAGGCTTCTGGGGCCGTGTTCATCCTTTGCAACGACGAACGAGAAGATGAAGGAAGGCAGGGCGTCACCCACGCCGCATGCTGTGGCACTGGGGCGCCAGCGCCCTCGGTGCGATGGTGCACGGCAGCTGCGCCTGCTGTGCGTCGCCACTGCGACGCCTCAGAGCCGGCACGGTGGTGCGCGGGGGCGACACCTGTCACGTGCCGCCCCGCGCCATTCCAGTGTCGGCTCAAGGTTTTCTCTCAAGCAACGGCCATGCTTCCTCTCCGGCGACATGACGTCGGCTCAAGGCTTTCTCTCAACAAGAAGCCCGGAGCTGACGGCCATCCTGGAGGAAGTTGGCCGTGTCGTCCTGCCGTCGCCAGCACCGGAGATCCGCCTCAGCGTAGCTCGGTGCTGCTGCAGACAAGCCTCCGCCGCCAGGCGCGGGGCCCCCTGGCGCTAGCACCAAGGACAAGCCGGTGAACGACCGCACCTCTCCGTGCTTCGCACCGGTCCTTCTGCTGCGCAAGGGCGTCTGGTTCCCATCGGCAGACGACGACGGCGGTAGGGGGGCCTCTCCCACTCAAAGCCAAAGAATTTGTCTCATGCTACCTAAGCATATGACAGCTCTTAGGCAAGGAGTGGCCCCTCAAGCACCCGAGGTGATGCTGGATGATGCAGTTCAGGCACATCTAGGGTGCCTTCGCCTCCGACGACTATGAAGAATTCAGGAGTGGCCGTACCACTTCCAACCGGAGAAGAACGCGCTGTATAGCATGCAGCCGTAGGTTACTCCTAAGAAAAGATTAAGAGAGTCCTCCTTTGTAATAACGTGGCGCCTATGTGTGTGTCCAGAGTGGTCAAGGTCTGACCTTGTAAACCCGACCTCTGGCCCTATCACACAAACAGGCAAAAAGCGGTCCGGAGCGGTGGAGGTCCGACCTCGTAATCCCGACCTCTGATTTATACCGTGATAACCACAATAATAAAGGAGAGTTATTTTCTTAGTCTTGTCTCGACTCCACTCTAATTACATTCATTTGTTCTGGATTGGCTATTCTGTGGTTAACCGTCTCTTCCCCCCAAACAGAGTCTTTTCTTTTGTTAGCGATCCAAGTTAAGTTGCCGGCTTGAAGTCAGGTGAGGACGCCCCTTCTAGCTGGAAGGCAGTCCGGACCCCTAAGGACCTGCCCTGGAGAAGTGGTACTCTTATCCTGGGGTAGAGAAGCTCTGCGAAGCTTAGCCTGGTAATGTACCCTAAGTTTACGTACTTCACTACCTTGTTACAAGTACTCTAGTATCCGAGACTGCTGTCTTTAGAGGTCCCGGGCTCCCTTCTAGTATAAGGCTTGGTTTCTTGCACCTTACTGTGAGGTCCGGTGACATTTTCCTCTGGTTCATCAGCAATAATCCAAGTCCACTCCGGTGGCCCGCTCCGGCGGAGACCGCTCGCCACGGTCGCTCCAAGTCCACTCCGGTGGCCCGCTCCGGCGGAGACCGCTCGCCACGGTCGCTCCAAGTCCACTCCGGTGGCCCGCTCCGGCGGAGACCGCTCGCCACGGTCGCTCCAAGTCCACTCCGGTGGCCCGCTCCGGCGGAGACCGCTCGCCACGGTCGGCAAGAGCCAGGTCCGGGAAGTAGTGCTTGCTGCCTGAGCGATCCGAAGTCTGTGTAGCCGCTTAGCTTGGTTCCATACCCTAAGCCAACACCTTCATCGCCCTGTGGAGAGCACTCTAGTACCTGAGCCTGGCAATAGGTGTACCGGCCTCAGGGGTCCGGGACGCTCGCTCTCTCTCTCTCCGTGAGCGCACCAACGTAATCCAGTTGCATAGAAACACATCACGGTAGTGGTCCCACCCGCGGGTTCGTACCTCTCCCGAGGTGGGCCCGGGGGCCACTGAAGGTACCCTAGGACTGGGGTACCCCTTCTTGCTGTGTCTAGGCAAGGGCCTTGAAGTTGTCCTTGACTACGTCCAAACAGCCGGACCCCTGTGGTCCAGAGTCCTGACCTCTCGGCGACGGTTCCGGACCTGCCTCACGACTGGGAAAGATCCGGGAACGACGCGTGTCCCGGAAGAGGCGGGCAGCCCGAACAGCCGGGGCTCCGGACCTCACGAGGGGTCCGGACCCCCGCGGAAGTCCCGAACCCCTCATGGATCCCGGACCCCTTGTATGGTAACCGGACCCCTCGCTAAGGGTAGAAGTCGACGCCCTACCTCCGGGTGGTCCGTAACCGACACGTGTACAAGGCCGCTTGGTCTCCATGCTAAGCCTCACCCACCACTGCATTTATTGTGGTAGGTGGACGCCCGCATTGATGCAGTGGAGGCCGAGGCGATTCTTTGACCAGGGGGCACTATTGATCGCGTATTACCAAGATAGTGGAGCCGCTGGCGCCGCCCACGCCGCGCCTGCCAAGTCTGCCATAACAGATGGATACGACGGCTCGGCTTCACCCATTATGACGCCTACATAATAGCCTCCACCGCCTACGCCGCAAGCTACTCTCCCCCAACGGACACCTTGGTGACGGGACAAGAGAAGACCACTGTAGCGCTAGCAGGGCGTGGGAGCGTATCGGAGGAAAGATTTGTAACCACTGTACCCATCTAAATACTCTGCGTAGTATGCTGCGCAGTCACGTTGGGCCCACTTGTCGGGGCCCCAACGTCCCATGTATCCGCCCCCTTGGTCTATAAAAGGGGGCGCCCGCTAGAAGGAAACTCAAGCTGGGTGAGAGCCAAGGCCCGGCAGAGGATAGACTCATACACAACAGAGATCAAAACTTCTCCCAGTGGACGTAGGGTATTACGCTCCGGCGGCCCGAACCACTCTAGATCGTGTGTTCTTGTGTACTTATCTCAGGGCTAGATCAGCCCAATCGCCTAGTACCTCCCCGAGCACACCCTCTCTGGGAATAGGCGGGTGCGTTCCGCTACCCGGCTGTGGGTACCCTAGAAATCCCACGACAGAATCGCGCGAAGCCACCCAGAAACTTAGTTCTGGGCCTCAAGAAGTGGATTGGGCATGTTCGTTGCGAAAAAACAAGATGCAACTTCGGAAGCACAAAGTCATGCATTTTATGCACCCCAAAACCCGATCTCACAATGGGTACCTTCCGACAACGGAATCGCGCGAAACCACCCAGAAACTTAGTTTTGGGCCTAAAGAAGTGGATTGGGCATGTTTGTTGCGAAAAAGCAAGATGCATCTTCGGAAGCATAAAGTGGTGGATTGTATGCACCCCAAAACCAGATCTCACAACTTGTACCACCCGGCAACGGAATCGCACGAAACCACCCAGAAACTTAGTTTTGGGCCAAAAAAAGTGGATTGGGCAATTTCATTGCGAAAACAAGACGCAACTTCGGAAACACAAAGCGGTGCAATTTATGCACCCCAAAACCCGATCTCACAACTTGTACCACCCGGCAACGGAATCGCGCGAAACCACCCAGAAACTTAGTTTTGGGCCTAAAGAAGTGGATTGGCCATGTTCGTTGCGAAAAAAAAGATGCAACTTCGGTAGCACAAAGTGGTGCATTGTATGCACCCCAAAACCTGATCTCACAACGGGTACCTCCCGGCAACGGAATCGCGCGAAACCACCCAGAAACTTAGTTTTGGGCCACAAGAAGTGGATTGGGCATGTTCGTTGCGAAAAAACAAGACGCAACTTCGGTAGCACAAAGTGGTGCATTTTATGCACCCCAAAACCTGATCTCACAACTTGTACCACCCGGCAACGGAATCGCGCGAAACCACCCCGAAACATAGTTTTGGGCCTAAAGAAGTGGATTGGCCATGTTCGTTGCGAAAAAAAAAGACGCAACATCGGAAGCACAAAGTGGTGCATTTTATGCACCCCAAAACCTGATCTCACAACGGGTACCTCCCGGCAACGGAATCGCGCAAAACCACCCAGAAACTTTGTTTTGGGCCTAAAGAAGTCGATTGGGCATGTTCGTTGCGAAAAAACAAGACACAACTTTGGAAGCACAAAGTGGTGCATTGTATGCACCCTAAAACCCGATCTCACAACGGGTACCTCCCGGCAACAGAATCACGTGAAACCACCAAAGAAACTTAGTATTGGGCCTAAAGAAGTGGATTGGGCATGTTCGTTGCGAAAAAACAAGACGCAATTTCGGAAGTACAAAGTGGTGCATTGTATGCACCCCAAAACCCGATCTCACAACGGGTACCTCCCGGCAACGGAATCGCGCGAAACCCCCCAGAAACTTAGTTTTGGGCCTAAAGAAGTGGATTGGGCATGTTCGTTGCGAAAAAAAAGACGCAACTTGGGAAGCATAAAGTGGTGGATTGTATGCACCCCAAAACACGATCTCACAACGGGTACCTCCCGGCAACGGAATCGCACGAAACCAAACAGAAACTTAGTTTTGGGCCAAAAAAAGTGGATTGGGCAATTTCATTGCGAAAACAAGACGCAACTTCGGAAGCACAAAGTGGTGCATTTTATGCACCCCAAAACCCGATCTCACAACTTGTACCACCCGGCAACGGAATCACGTGAAACCCCCCAGAAACTTAGTTTTGGGCCTAAAGAAGTGGATTGGGCATGTTCGTTGCGAAAAAAAAGACGCAACTTGGGAAGCATAAAGTGGTGGATTGTATGCACCCCAAAACACGATCTCACAACGGGTACCTCCCGGCAACGGAATCGCACGAAACCAAACAGAAACTTAGTTTTGGGCCAAAAAAAGTGGATTGGGCAATTTCATTGCGAAAACAAGACGCAACTTCGGAAGCACAAAGTGGTGCATTTTATGCACCCCAAAACCCGATCTCACAACTTGTACCACCCGGCAACGGAATCACGTGAAACCACCCAGAAACTTAGTGTTGGGCCTAAAGAAGTGGATTGGGCATGTTCGTTGAGAAAAAGCAATACGCATCTTCGGAAGCATAAAGTGGTGGATTGTATGCACCCCAAAACCCGATCTCACAACGGGTGCCTCCCGGCAACAGAATCGCGCGAAACCACCCAGAAACTTAGTTTTGGGCCAAAAAAAGTGGATTGGGCAATTTCATTGCAAAAACAAGACGCAACTTCGGAAGCACAAAGTGGTGCAATTTATGCACCCCACAACCAGTTCTCACAACTTGTACCACCCGGCAACGGAATCGCGCGAAACCACCTAGACTCTTAGGTTTGGGCCTAAAGAAGTGGATTGGGCATGTTCGTTGCGAAAAAACAAGATGCAACTTCGGTAGCACAAAGTGGTGCATTGTATGCACCCCAAAACCCGATCTCACAACGGGTACCACCCGGTAACGGAATCGTGCGAAACCACCCAGAAACTTAGTTTTGGGCCACAAGAAGTGGATTGGGCATGTTCGTTGCGAAAAAACAAGACGCAACTTTGGTAGCAAAAAGTGGTGCATTGTATGCACCCCAAAACCCGATCTCACAACGGGTACCACCCAGTAACGGAATCGCGCGAAACCACCCAGAAACTTAGTTTTGCGCCTCAAGAAGTGGATAGGGCATGTTCGTTGCGAAAAAACAAGACGCAACTTCGGAAGTACAAAGTGGTGCATTGTATGCACCCCAAAACCCGATCTCACAACGGGTACCTCCCGGCAATGGAATCGCGTGAAACCACCCAGAAACTTAGTTTTGGGCCTAAAGAAGTGGATTGGGCATGTTCGTTGCGAAAAAACAAGACGCAACTTGGGAAGCATAAAGTGGTGGATTGTATGCACCCCAAAACCCGATCTCACAACGGGTACCTCCCGGCAACGGAATCGCACGAAACCAAACAGAAACATAGTTTTCGGCCAAAAAAAGTGGATTTGGCAATTTCATTGCGAAAACAAGACGCAACTTCGGAAGCACAAAGTGGTGCATTTTATGCATCCCAAAACCCGATCTCACAACTTGTACCACCCGGCAACGGAATCGCGCGAAACCACCCAGAAACTTAGTGTTGGGCCTAAAGAAGTGGATTAGGCATGTTCGTTGCGAAAAAACAAGACGCAACTTTGGAAGCACAAAGTGGTGCATTGTATGCACCCCAAAACCCGATCTCACAACGGGTACCTCCCGGCAATGGAATCGCGTGAAACCACCAAAGAAACTTAGTATTGGGCCTAAAGAAGTCGATTGGGCATGTTCGTTGCGAAAAAACAAGACACAACTTTGGAAGCACAAAGTGGTGCATTGTATGCACCCTAAAACCCGATCTCACAACGGGTACCTCCCGGCAACAGAATCACGTGAAACCACCAAAGAAACTTAGTATTGGGCCTAAAGAAGTGGATTGGGCATGTTCGTTGCGAAAAAACAAGACGCAACTTCGGAAGTACAAAGTGGTGCATTGTATGCACCCCAAAACCCGATCTCACAACGGGTACCTCCCGGCAACGGAATCGCGCGAAACCCCCCAGAAACTTAGTTTTGGGCCTAAAGAAGTGGATTGGGCATGTTCGTTGCGAAAAAAAAGACGCAACTTGGGAAGCATAAAGTGGTGGATTGTATGCACCCCAAAACACGATCTCACAACGGGTACCTCCCGGCAACGGAATCGCACGAAACCAAACAGAAACTTAGTTTTGGGCCAAAAAAAGTGGATTGGGCAATTTCATTGCGAAAACAAGACGCAACTTCGGAAGCACAAAGTGGTGCATTTTATGCACCCCAAAACCCGATATAACAACTTGTACCTCGCGGCAACGGAATCGCGCGAAACCACCCAGAAACTTAGTTTTGGGCCTAAAGAAGTGGATTGGCCATGTTCGTTGCGAAAAAAAGACGCAACTTCGGAAGCACAAAGTGGTGCATTTTATGCACCCCAAAACCTGATCTCACAACGGGTACCTACCGGCAACGGAATCGCGCAAAACCACCCAGAAACTTAGTTTTGGGCCTAAAGAAGTCAATTGGGCATTTTCGTTGCGAAAAAACAAGACACAACTTCGGAAGCACAAAGTGGTGCATTGTATGCACCCTAAAACCCGATCTCACAACGGGTACCTCCCGGCAACGGAATCACGTGAAACCACCAAAGAAACTTAGTATTGGGCCTAAAGAAGTGGATTGGGCATGTTCGTTGCGAAAAAACAAGACGCAACTTCGGAAGTACAAAGTGGTGCATTTTATGCACCCCAAAACCCGATCTCACAACGGGTACCACCCGGCAACGGAATCGCGCGAAACCACCCAGAAACATAGTTTTGGGCCTAAAGAAGTGGATTGGGCATGTTCGTTGCGAAAAAAGACGCAACTTCGGAAGCACAAAGTGGTGCATTTTATGCACCCCAAAACCTGATCTCACAACGGGTACCTCCCGGCAACGAAATCGCGCGAAACCACCTAGAAACTTAGTTTTGGGCCTAAAGAAGTGGATTGGGCATGTTTGTTGCGAAAAAGCAAGACGCATCTTCGGAAGCATAAAGTGGTGGATTGTATGCACCCCAAAACCAGATATCACAACTTGTACCACCCGGCAACGGAATCGCGCGAAAGCACCCAGAAACTTAGTTTTGGGCCAAAAAAAGTGGATTGGGCAATTTCATTGCGAAAACAAGACGCAACTTCGGAAGCACAAAGCGGTGCAATTTATGCACCCCAAAACCCGATCTCACAACTTGTACCACCCGGCAACGGAATCGCGCGAAACCACCCAGAAACTTAGTTTTGGGCCTAAAGAAGTGGATTGGCCATGTTCGTTGCGAAAAAAAAGATGCAACTTCGGTAGCACAAAGTGGTGCATTGTATGCACCCCAAAACCTGATCTCACAACGGGTACCTCCCGGCAACGGAATCGCGCGAAACCACCCAGAAACTTAGTTTTGGGCCACAAGAAGTGGATTGGGCATGTTCGTTGCGAAAAAACAAGACGCAACTTCGGTAGCACAAAGTGGTGCATTTTATGCACCCCAAAACCCGATCTCACAACTTGTACCACCCGGCAACGGAATCGCGCGAAACCACCCCGAAACATAGTTTTGGGCCTAAAGAAGTGGATTGGCCATGTTCGTTGCGAAAAAAAAGACGCAACATCGGAAGCACAAAGTGGTGCATTTTATGCACCCCAAAACCTGATCTCACAACGGGTACCTCCCGGCAACGGAATCGCGCAAAACCACCCAGAAACTTTGTTTTGGGCCTAAAGAAGTCGATTGGGCATGTTCGTTGCGAAAAAACAAGACACAACTTTGGAAGCACAAAGTGGTGCATTGTATGCACCCTAAAACCCGATCTCACAACGGGTACCTCCCGGCAACAGAATCACGTGAAACCACCAAAGAAACTTAGTATTGGGCCTAAAGAAGTGGATTGGGCATGTTCGTTGCGAAAAAACAAGACGCAACTTCGGAAGTACAAAGTGGTGCATTGTATGCACCCCAAAACCCGATCTCACAACGGGTACCTCCCGGCAACGGAATCGCGCGAAACCCCCCAGAAACTTAGTTTTGGGCCTAAAGAAGTGGATTGGGCATGTTCGTTGCGAAAAAAAAGACGCAACTTGGGAAGCATAAAGTGGTGGATTGTATGCACCCCAAAACACGATCTCACAACGGGTACCTCCCGGCAACGGAATCGCACGAAACCAAACAGAAACTTAGTTTTGGGCCAAAAAAAGTGGATTGGGCAATTTCATTGCGAAAACAAGACGCAACTTCGGAAGCACAAAGTGGTGCATTTTATGCACCCCAAAACCCGATCTCACAACTTGTACCACCCGGCAACGGAATCACGTGAAACCACCCAGAAACTTAGTGTTGGGCCTAAAGAAGTGGATTGGGCATGTTCGTTGAGAAAAAGCAATACGCATCTTCGGAAGCATAAAGTGGTGGATTGTATGCACCCCAAAACCCGATCTCACAACGGGTGCCTCCCGGCAACAGAATCGCGCGAAACCACCCAGAAACTTAGTTTTGGGCCAAAAAAGTGGATTGGGCAATTTCATTGCGAAAACAAGACGCAACTTCGGAAGCACAAAGTGGTGCAATTTATGCACCCCACAACCAGTTCTCACAACTTGTACCACCCGGCAACGGAATCGCGCGAAACCACCCAGAAACTTAGTGTTGGGCCTAAAGAAGTGGATTAGGCATGTTCGTTGCGAAAAAACAAGACGCAACTTTGGAAGCACAAAGTGGTGCATTGTATGCACCCCAAAACCCGATCTCACAACGGGTACCTCCCGGCAATGGAATCGCGTGAAACCACCAAAGAAACTTAGTATTGGGCCTAAAGAAGTGGATTGGGCAAGTTTGTTGCGAAAAAACAAGAAGCAACTTCGGAAGCACAAAGTGGTGCATTTTATGAACCATAAAACCCGATCTCACAACGGGTACCTCCCGGCAACGGAATCGCGCGAAACCACCAAAGAAACTTTATATTGGTCCTAAAGAAGTGGATTGGGCATGTTGGTTGCGAAAAAACAAGACGCAACTTCGGTAGCACAAAGTGGTGCATTGTATGCACCCCAAAACCAGATCTCACAACGGGTACCTCACGGCAACGGAATCGCGCTAAACCACCCAGAAACTTAGTTTTGGGCCACAAGAAGTGGATTGGGCATGTTCGTTGCGAAAAAACAAGACGCAACTTCGGTAGCAAAAAGAGGTGCATTGTATGCACCCCAAAACCCGATCTCACAACGGGTACCATCCAGTAACGGAATCGCGCAAAACCACCCAAAAACTTAGTTTTGGACGACAAGAAGTGGATTGGGCATGTTCGTTGTGAAAAAACAAGACGCAATTTCGGAATCATAAAGTGGTGCTTTGTATGCACCCCAAAACCCGATCTCACAACGGGTACCTCCCGGCAACAGAATCGCGCGAAACCACCCAGAAACTTAGTTTTGGGCCAAAAAAAGTGGATTGGGCAATTTCATTGTGAAAACAAGACGCAACTTCGGAAGCACAAAGTGGTGCAATTTATGCACCCCACAACCAGTTCTCACAACTTGTACCACCCGGCAACGGAATCGCGCGAAACCACCTAGACTCTTAGGTTTGGGCCTAAAGAAGTGGATTGGGCATGTTCGTTGCGAAAAAACAAGATGCAACTTCGGTAGCACAAAGTGGTGCATTGTATGCACCCCAAAACCCGATCTCACAACGGGTACCACCCGGTAACGGAATCGTGCGAAACCACCCAGAAACTTAGTTTTGGGCCACAAGAAGTGGATTGGGCATGTTCGTTGCGAAAAAACAAGACGCAACTTTGGTAGCAAAAATTGGTGCATTGTATGCACCCCAAAACCCGATCTCACAACGGGAACCACCCAGTAACGGAATCGCGCGAAACCACCCAGAAACTTAGTTTTGCGCCTCAAGAAGTGGATAGGGCATGTTCGTTGCGAAAAAACAAGACGCAACTTCGGAAGTACAAAGTGGTGCATTGTATGCACCCCAAAACCCGATCTCACAACGGGTACCTCCCGGCAATGGAATCGCGTGAAACCACCCAGAAACTTAGTTTTGGGCCTAAAGAAGTGGATTGGGCATGTTCGTTGCGAAAAAACAAGACGCAACTTGGGAAGCATAAAGTGGTGGATTGTATGCACCCCAAAACCCGATCTCACAACGGGTACCTCCCGGCAACGGAATCGCACGAAACCAAACAGAAACATAGTTTTCGGCCAAAAAAAGTGGATTTGGCAATTTCATTGCGAAAACAAGACGCAACTTCGGAAGCACAAAGTGGTGCATTTTATGCATCCCAAAACCCGATCTCACAACATGTTCCACCCGGCAACGGAATCGCGCGAAACCACCCAGAAACTTAGTGTTGGGCCTAAAGAAGTGGATTAGGCATGTTCGTTGCGAAAAAACAAGACGCAACTTTGGAAGCACAAAGTGGTGCATTGTATGCACCCCAAAACCCGATCTCACAACGGGTACCTCCCGGCAATGGAATTGCGCGAAACCACCAAAGAACTTAGTATTGGGCCTAAAGAAGTGGATTGGGCAAGTTTGTTGCGAAAAAACAAGAAGCAACTTCGGAAGCACAAAGTGGTGCATTTTATGCACCATAAAACCCGATCTCACAACGGGTACCTCCCGGCAACGGAATCGCGCGAAACCACCAAAGAAACTTTGTTTTGGTCCTAAAGAAGTGGATTGGGCATGTTGGTTGCGAAAAAAACAAGACGCAACTTCGGTAGCACAAAGTGGTGCATTGTATGCACCCCAAAACCAGATCTCACAACGGGTACCTCACGGCAACGGAATCGCGCTAAACCACCCAGAAACTTAGTTTTGGGCCACAAGAAGTGGATTGGGCATGTTCGTTGCGAAAAAACAAGACGCAACTTCTGTAGCAAAAAGAGGTGCATTGTATGCACCCCAAAACCCGATCTCACAACGGGTACCGCCCAGTAACGGAATCGCGCAAAACCACCCAAAAACTTAGTTTTGGACGACAAGAAGTGGATTGGGCATGTTCGTTGCGAAAAAACAAGATGCAATTTCGGAATCATAAAGTGGTGCTTTGTATGCACCCCAAAACCCGATCTCACAACGGGTACCTCCCGGCAACAGAATCGCGCGAAACCACCCAGAAACTTAGTTTTGGGCCAAAAAAAGTGGATTGGGCAATTTCATTGCGAAAACAAGACACAACTTCGGAAGCACAAAGTGGTGCAATTTATGCACCCCACAACCAGTTCTCACAACTTGTACCACCCCGGCAACGGAATCGCGCGAAACCACCTAGTCTCTTAGGTTTGGGCCTAAAGAAGTGGATTGGGCATGTTCGTTGCGAAAAAACAAGATGCAACTTCGGTAGCACAAAGTGGTGCATTGTATGCACCCCAAAACCCGATCTCACAACGGGTACCACCCGGTAACGGAATCGTGCGAAACCACCCAGAAACTTAGTTTTGGGCCACAAGAAGTGGATTGGGCATGTTCGTTGCGAAAAAACAAGACGCAACTTTGGTAGCAAAAAGTGGTGCATTGTATGCACCCAAAAACCCGATCTCACAACGGGTACCACCCAGTAACGGAATCGCGCGAAACCACCCAGAAACTTAGTTTTGCGCCCCAAGAAGTGGATAGGGCATGTTCGTTCCGAAAAAACAAGACGCAACTTCGGAAGTACAAAGTGGTGCATTGTATGCACCCCAAAACCCGATCTCACAACGGGTACCTCCCGGCAATGGAATCGCGTGAAACCACCCAGAAACTTAGTTTTGGGCCTAAAGAAGTGGATTGGGCATGTTCGTTGCGAAAAAACAAGACGCAACTTGGGAAGCATAAAGTGGTGGATTGTATGCACCCCAAAACCCGATCTCACAACGGGTACCTCCCGGCAACGGAATCGCACGAAACCAAACAGAAACATAGTTTTCGGCCAAAAAAAGTGAATTTGGCAATTTCATTGCGAAAACAAGACGCAACTTCGGAAGCACAAAGTGGTGCATTTTATGCATCCCAAAACCCGATCTCACAACTTGTACCACCCGGCAACGGAATCGCGCGAAACCACCCAGAAACTTAGTTTTGCGCCCCAAGAAGTGGATAGGGCATGTTCGTTCCGAAAAAACAAGACGCAACTTCGGAAGTACAAAGTGGTGCATTGTATGCACCCCAAAACCCGATCTCGCAATGGGTACCACCCGGTAACGGAATCACGTGAAACCACCCAGAAACTTAGTGTTGGGCCAAAAGAAGTGGATTAGGCATGTTCGTTGCGAAAAAACAAGACGCAACTTTGGAAGCACAAAGTGGTGCATTGTATGCATCCCAAAACCCGATCTCACAACGGGTACCTCCCGGCAATGGAATCGCGCGAAACCACCAAAGAAACTTAGTATTGGGCCTAAAGAAGTGGATTGGGCAAGTTTGTTGCGAAAAAACAAGAAGCAACTTCGGAAGCACAAAGTGGTGCATTGTATGCACCATAAAACCCGATCTCACAACGGGTACCTCCCGGCAACGGAATCGCGCTAAACCACCCAGAAACTTAGTTTTGGGCCACAAGAAGTGGATTGGGCATGTTCGTTGCGAAAAAACAAGACGCAACTTCGGTAGCAAAAAGAGGTGCATTGTATGCACCCCAAAACCCGATCTCACAACGGGTACCACCCAGTAACGGAATCGCGCAAAACCACCCAGAAACTTAGTTTTGGTCCTCAAGAAGTGGATTGGGCATGTTCGTTGCGAAAAAACAAGACGCAACTTCGGTAGCACAAAGTGGTGCATTGTATGCACCCCAAAACCAGATCTCACAACGGGTACCTCACGGCAACGGAATCGCGCTAAACCACCCAGAAACTTAGTTTTGGGCCACAAGAAGTGGATTGGGCATGTTCGTTGCGAAAAAACAAGACGCAACTTCTGTAGCAAAAAGAGGTGCATTGTATGCACCCCAAAACCCGATCTCACAACGGGTACCGCCCAGTAACGGAATCGCGCAAAACCACCCAAAAACTTAGTTTTGGACGACAAGAAGTGGATTGGGCATGTTCGTTGCGAAAAAACAAGATGCAATTTCTGAATCATAAAGTGGTGCTTTGTATGCACCCCAAAACCCGATCTCACAACGGGTACCTCCCGGCAACAGAATCGCGCGAAACCACCCAGAAACTTAGTTTTGGGCCAAAAAAAGTGGATTGGGCAATTTCATTGCGAAAACAAGACACAACTTCGGAAGCACAAAGTGGTGCAATTTATGCACCCCACAACCAGTTCTCACAACTTGTACCACCCGGCAACGGAATCGCGCGAAACCACCTAGTCTCTTAGGTTTGGGCCTAAAGAAGTGGATTGGGCATGTTCGTTGCGAAAAAACAAGATGCAACTTCGGTAGCACAAAGTGGTGCATTGTATGCACCCCAAAACCCGATCTCACAACGGGTACCACCCGGTAACGGAATCGTGCGAAACCACCCAGAAACTTAGTTTTGGGCCACAAGAAGTGGATTGGGCATGTTCGTTGCGAAAAAACAAGACGCAACTTTGGTAGCAAAAAGTGGTGCATTGTATGCACCCAAAAACCCGATCTCACAACGGGTACCACCCAGTAACGGAATCGCGCGAAACCACCCAGAAACTTAGTTTTGCGCCCCAAGAAGTGGATAGGGCATGTTCGTTCCGAAAAAACAAGACGCAACTTCGGAAGTACAAAGTGGTGCATTGTATGCACCCCAAAACCCGATCTCACAACGGGTACCTCCCGGCAATGGAATCGCGTGAAACCACCCAGAAACTTAGTTTTGGGCCTAAAGAAGTGGATTGGGCATGTTCGTTGCGAAAAAACAAGACGCAACTTGGGAAGCATAAAGTGGTGGATTGTATGCACCCCAAAACCCGATCTCACAACGGGTACCTCCCGGCAACGGAATCGCACGAAACCAAACAGAAACATAGTTTTCGGCCAAAAAAAGTGAATTTGGCAATTTCATTGCGAAAACAAGACGCAACTTCGGAAGCACAAAGTGGTGCATTTTATGCATCCCAAAACCCGATCTCACAACTTGTACCACCCGGCAACGGAATCGCGCGAAACCACCCAGAAACTTAGTGTTGGGCCTAAAGAAGTGGATTAGGCATGTTCGTTGCGAAAAAACAAGACGCAACTTTGGAAGCACAAAGTGGTGCATTGTATGCACCCCAAAACCCGATCTCACAACGGGTACCTCCGGCAATGGAATCGCGCGAAACCACCAAAGAAACTTAGTATTGGGCCTAAAGAAGTGGATTGGGCAAGTTTGTTGCGAAAAAACAAGAAGCAACTTCGGAAGCACAAAGTGGTGCATTTTATGCACCATAAAACCCGATCTCACAACGGGTACCTCCCGGCAACGGAATCGCGCTAAACCACCCAGAAACTTAGTTTTGGGCCACAAGAAGTGGATTGGGCATGTTCGTTGCGAAAAAACAAGACGCAACTTCGGTAGCAAAAAGAGGTGCATTGTATGCACCCCAAAACCCGATCTCACAACGGGTACCACCCAGTAACGGAATCGCGCAAAACCACCCAGAAACTTAGTTTTGGTCCTCAAGAAGTGGATTGGGCATGTTCGTTGCGAAAAAACAAGACGCAACTTCGGTAGCACAAAGTGGTGCATTGTATGCACCCCAAAACCAGATCTCACAACGGGTACCTCACGGCAACGGAATCGCGCTAAACCACCCAGAAACTTAGTTTTGGGCCACAAGAAGTGGATTGGGCATGTTCGTTGCGAAAAAAACAAGACGCAACTTCTGTAGCAAAAAGAGGTGCATTGTATGCACCCCAAAACCCGATCTCACAACGGGTACCGCCCAGTAACGGAATCGCGCAAAACCACCCAAAAACTTAGTTTTGGACGACAAGAAGTGGATTGGGCATGTTCGTTGCGAAAAAACAAGATGCAATTTCTGAATCATAAAGTGGTGCTTTGTATGCACCCCAAAACCCGATCTCACAATGGGTACCTCCCGGCAACAGAATCGCGCGAAACCACCCAGAAACTTAGTTTTGGGCCAAAAAAAGTGGATTGGGCAATTTCATTGCGAAAACAAGACACAACTTCGGAAGCACAAAGTGGTGCAATTTATGCACCCCACAACCAGTTCTCACAACTTGTACCACCCGGCAACGGAATCGCGCGAAACCACCTAGTCTCTTAGGTTTGGGCCTAAAGAAGTGGATTGGGCATGTTCGTTGCGAAAAAACAAGATGCAACTTCGGTAGCACAAAGTGGTGCATTGTATGCACCCCAAAACCCGATCTCACAACGGGTACCACCCGGTAACGGAATCGTGCGAAACCACCCAGAAACTTAGTTTTGGGCCACAAGAAGTGGATTGGGCATGTTCGTTGCGAAAAAACAAGACGCAACTTTGGTAGCAAAAAGTGGTGCATTGTATGCACCCAAAAACCCGATCTCACAACGGGTACCACCCAGTAACGGAATCGCGCGAAACCACCCAGAAACTTAGTTTTGCGCCCCAAGAAGTGGATAGGGCATGTTCGTTCCGAAAAAACAAGACGCAACTTCGGAAGTACAAAGTGGTGCATTGTATGCACCCCAAAACCCGATCTCACAACGGGTACCTCCCGGCAATGGAATCGCGTGAAACCACCCAGAAACTTAGTTTTGGGCCTAAAGAAGTGGATTGGGCATGTTCGTTGCGAAAAAAACAAGACGCAACTTGGGAAGCATAAAGTGGTGGATTGTATGCACCCCAAAACCCGATCTCACAATGGGTACCTCCCGGCAACGGAATCGCACGAAACCAAACAGAAACATAGTTTTCGGCCAAAAAAAGTGAATTTGGCAATTTCATTGCGAAAACAAGACGCAACTTCGGAAGCACAAAGTGGTGCATTTTATGCATCCCAAAACCCGATCTCACAACTTGTACCACCCGGCAACGGAATCGCGCGAAACCACCCAGAAACTTAGTGTTGGGCCTAAAGAAGTGGATTAGGCATGTTCGTTGCGAAAAAACAAGACGCAACTTTGGAAGCACAAAGTGGTGCATTGTATGCACCCCAAAACCCGATCTCACAACGGGTACCTCCCGGCAATGGAATCGCGCGAAACCACCAAAGAAACTTAGTATTGGGCCTAAAGAAGTGGATTGGGCAAGTTTGTTGCGAAAAAACAAGAAGCAACTTCGGAAGCACAAAGTAGTGCATTTTATGCACCATAAAACCCGATCTCACAACGGGTACCTCCCGGCAACAGAATCGCGCTAAACCACCCAGAAACTTAGTTTTGGGCCACAAGAAGTGGATTGGGCATGTTCGTTGCGAAAAAACAAGACGCAACTTCGGTAGCAAAAAGAGGTGCATTGTATGCACCCCAAAACCCGATCTCACAACGGGTACCACCCAGTAACGGAATCGCGCAAAACCACCCAGAAACTTAGTTTTGGTCCTCAAGAAGTGGATTGGGCATGTTCGTTGCGAAAAAACAAGACGCAACTTCGGAAGCACAAAGTGGTGCATTTTATGCACCCCAAAACCCGATATAACAACTTGTACCTCGCGGCAACGGAATCGCGCGAAACCACCCAGAAACTTAGTTTTGGGCCTAAAGAAGTGGATTGGGCATGTTCGTTGCGAAAAACAAGACGCAACTTTGGAAGCACAAAGTGGTGCATTGTATGCACCCCAAAACCCGATCTCACAACGGGTACCTCCCGGCAACGGAATCGCGCGAAACCACCAAAGAAACTTAGTTTTGGGCCTAAAGAAGTGGATTGGGCATGTTCGTTGCGAAAAAACAAGAAGCAACTTCGGAAGCACAAAGTGGTGCATTTTATGCACCATAAAACCCGATCTCACAACGGGTACCTCCCGGCAACGGAATCGCGCGAAACCACCAAAGAAACTTGTATTGGTCCTAAAGAAGTGGATTGGGCATGTTGGTTGCGAAAAAACAAGACGCAACTTCGGTAGCACAAAGTGGTGCATTGTATGCACCCCAAAACCAGATCTCACAACGGGTACCTCACGGCAACGGAATCGCGCTAAACCACCCAGAAACTTAGTTTTGGGCCACAAGAAGTGGATTGGGCATGTTCGTTGCGAAAAAACAAGACGCAACTTCTGTAGCAAAAAGAGGTGCATTGTATGCACCCCAAAACCCGATCTCACAACGGGTACCGCCCAGTAACGGAATCGCGCAAAACCACCCAAAAACTTAGTTTTGGACGACAAGAAGTGGATTGGGCATGTTCGTTGCGAAAAAACAAGATGCAATTTCGGAATCATAAAGTGGTGCTTTGTATGCACCCCAAAACCCGATCTCACAACGGGTACCTCCCGGCAACAGAATCGCGCGAAACCACCCAGAAACTTAGTTTTGGGCCAAAAAAAGTGGATTGTGCATGTTCGTTGCGAAAAACAAGACGCAACTTTGGAAGCACAAAGTGGTGCATTGTATGCACCCCAAAACCCGATCTCACAACGGGTACCTCCCGGCAACGGAATCGCGCGAAACCACCAAAGAAACTTAGTTTTGGGCCTAAAGAAGTGGATTGGGCATGTTCGTTGCGAAAAAACAAGACGCAACTTCGGAAGCACAAAGTGGTGCATTGTACGCACCCGAAAACCCGATCTCACAACGGGTACCTCCCGGCAACGGAATCGCGCGAAACCACCCAGAAACTTAGTTTTGGGCCTAAAGAAGTGGATTGGGCATGTTCGTTGCGAAAAAAAAGACGGAACTTCGGAAGCACAAAGTGGTGCATTTTATGCACCCCAAAACCCTGATCTCACAACGGGTACCTCCCGGCAACGGAATCATGCGAAACCACCAGAAACTTAGTTTTGGGCCTAAAGAAGTGGATTGGGCATGTTCGTTGAGAAAAAGCAATACGCATCTTCGGAAGCATAAAGTGGTGGATTGTATGCACCCCAAAACCCGATCTCACAACGGGTACCTCCCGGCAACGGAATCGCGCGAAACCACCCAGAAACTTAGTTTTAGGCCAAAAAAAGTGGATTGGGCAATTTCATTGCGAAAACAAGACGCAACATCGGAAGCACAAAGTGGTGCAATTTATGCACCCCAAAACCAGTTCTCACAACTTGTACCACCCGGCAACGGAATCGCGCAAAACCACCCAGAAACTTAGTTTTGGCCTAAAGAAGTGGATTGGGCATGTTCGTTGCGAAAAAACAAGACGCAACTTCGGAAGCATCAAGTGGTGGATTGTATGCACCCCAAAACCCGATCTCACAACGGGTACCTCGCGGCAACGGAATCGCGCGAAACCACCCAGAAACTTTGTTTTGGGCCTGAAGAAGTGAATTGGGCAAGTTCGTTGTGAAAAAACAAGACGCAACTTCGGAAAGCACAAAGTGGTGCATTTTATGCACCCCAAAACCCGATCTCACAACGGGTACCTCACGGCAACGGAATCGCGCTAAACCACCCAGAAACTTAGTTTTGGGCCACAAGAAGTGGATTGGGCATGTTCGTTGCGAAAAAACAAGACGCAACTTCGGTAGCAAAAAGAGGTGCATTGTATGCACCTCAAAACCCGATCTCACAACGGGTACCACCCAGTAACGGAATCGCGCAAAACCACCCAGAAACTTAGTTTTGGTCCTCAAGAAGTGGATTGGGCATGTTCGTTGCGAAAAAACAAGACGCAACTTCGGAAGCACAAAGTGGTGCATTTTATGCACCCCAAAACCCGATATAACAACTTGTACCTCGCGGCAACGGAATCGCGCGAAACCACCCAGAAACTTAGTTTTGGGCCTAAAGAAGTGGATTGGGCATGTTCGTTGCGAAAAACAAGACGCAACTTTGGAAGCACAAAGTGCTGCATTGTATGCACCCCAAAACCCGATCTCACAACGGGTACCTCCCGGCAACGGAATCGCGCGAAACCACCAAAGAAACTTAGTTTTGGGCCTAAAGAAGTGGATTGGGCATGTTCGTTGTGAAAAAACAAGACGCAACTTCGGAATGCACAAAGTGGTGCATTGTACGCACCCGAAAACCCGATCTCACAACGGGTACCTCCCGGCAACGGAATCGCGCGAAACCACCCAGAAACTTAGTTTTGGGCCTAAAGAAGTGGATTGGGCATGTTCGTTGCGAAAAAAAGACGGAACTTCGGAAGCACAAAGTGGTGCATTTTATGCACCCCAAAACCTGATCTCACAACGGGTACCTCCCGGCAACGGAATCACGCAAAACCACCAGAAACTTAGTTTTGGGCCTAAAGAAGTGGATTGGGCATGTTCGTTGAGAAAAAAGCAATACGCATCTTCGGAAGCATAAAGTGGTGGATTGTATGCACCCCAAAACACGATCTCACAACGGGTACCTCCCGGCAACGGAATCGCGCGAAACCACCCAGAAACTTAGTTTTAGGCCAAAAAAAGTGGATTGGGCAATTTCATTGCGAAAACAAGACGCAACTTCGGAAGCACAAAGTGGTGCAATTGTATGCACCCCAAAACCCGATCTCACAACGGGTACCACCCGGTAACGGAATCGCGTGAAACCACCCAGAAACTTAGTTTTGGGCCTAAAGAAGTGGATTGGGCATGTTCGTTGCGAAAAAACAAGACGCAACTTGGGAAGCATAAAGTGGTGGATTGTATGCACCCCAAAACCCGATCTCACAACGGGTACCTCCCGGCAACGGAATCGCACGAAACCAAACAGAAACATAGTTTTCGGCCAAAAAAAGTGGATTTGGCAATTTCATTGCGAAAACAAGACGCAACTTCGGAAGCACAAAGTGGTGCATTTTATGCATCCCCAAAACCCGATCTCACAACATGTTCCACCCGGCAACGGAATCGCGCGAAACCACCCAGAAACTTAGTGTTGGGCCTAAAGAAGTGGATTAGGGCATGTTCGTTGCGAAAAAACAAGACGCAACTTTGGAAGCACAAAGTGGTGCATTGTATGCACCCCAAAACCCGATCTCACAACGGGTACCTCCCGGCAATGGAATCGCGCGAAACCACCAAAGAAACTTAGTATTGGGCCTAAAGAAGTGGATTGGGCAAGTTCGTTGCGAAAAAACAAGAAGCAACTTCGGAAGCACAAAGTGGTGCATTTTATGCACCCATAAAACCCGATCTCACAACGGGTACCTCCCGGCAACGGAATCGCGCGAAACCACCAAAGAAACTTTGTATTGGTCCTAAAGAAGTGGATTGGGCATGTTGGTTGCGAAAAAACAAGACGCAACTTCGGTAAGCACAAAGTGGTGCATTGTATGCACCCCAAAACCAGATCTCACAACGGGTACCTCACGGCAACGGAATCGCGCTAACCACCCAGAAACTTAGTTTTGGGCCACAAGAAGTGGATTGGGCATGTTCGTTGCGAAAAAAACAAGACGCAACTTCTGTAGCAAAAAGAGGTGCATTGTATGCACCCCAAAACCCGATCTCACAACGGGTACCGCCCAGTAACGGAATCGCGCAAAACCACCCAAAAACTTAGTTTTGGACGACAAGAAGTGGATTGGGCATGTTCGTTGCGAAAAAACAAGATGCAATTTCGGAATCATAAAGTGGTGCTTTGTATGCACCCCAAAACCCGATCTCACAACGGGTACCTCCCGGCAACAGAATCGCGCGAAACCACCCAGAAACTTAGTTTTGGGCCAAAAAAAGTGGATTGGGCAATTTCATTGCGAAAACAAGACACAACTTCGGAAGCACAAAGTGGTGCAATTTATGCACCCCACAACCAGTTCTCACAACTTGTACCACTCGGCAACGGAATCGCGCGAAACCACCTAGTCTCTTAGGTTTGGGCCTAAAGAAGTGGATTGGGCATGTTCGTTGCGAAAAAACAAGACGCAACTTCGGTAGCACAAAGTGGTGCATTGTATGCACCCCAAAACCCGATCTCACAACGGGTACCACCCGGTAACGGAATCGCGCGAAACCACCCAGAAACTTAGTTTTGGGCCTACAAGAAGTGGATTGGGCATGTTCGTTGCGAAAAAACAAGACGCAACTTTGGTAAGCAAAAAGTGGTGCATTGTATGCACCCAAAACCCGATCTCACAACGGGTACCACCCAGTCAACGGAATCGCGCGAAACCACCCAGAAACTTAGTTTTGCGCCCAAAGAAGTGGATTAGGGCATGTTCGTTGCCGAAAAACAAGACGCAACTTCGGAAGCTACAAAGTGGTGCATTGTATGCACCCCAAAACCCGATCTCACAACGGGTACCTCCCGGCAATGGAATCGCGCGAAACCACCCAGAAACTTAGTTTTGGGCCTAAAGAAGTGGATTGGGCATGTTCGTTGCGAAAAAACAAGACGCAACTTGGGAAGCATAAAGTGGTGGATTGTATGCACCCCAAAACCCGATCTCACAACGGGTACCTCCCGGCAACGGAATCGCACGAAACCAAACAGAAACATAGTTTTCGGGCCAAAAAAAGTGATTTGGCAATTTCATTGCGAAAACAAGACGCAACTTCGGAAGCACAAAGTGGTGCATTTTATGCATCCCCAAAACCCGATCTCACAACTTGTACCACCCGGCAACGGAATCGCGCGAAACCACCCAGAAACTTAGTTTTGGGCCTAAAGAAGTGGATTAGGCATGTTCGTTGCGAAAAAACAAGACGCAACTTTGGAAGCACAAAGTGGTGCATTGTATGCACCCCAAAACCCGATCTCACAACGGGTACCTCCCGGCAACGGAATCGCGCGAAACCACCAAAGAAACTTAGTATTGGGCCTAAAGAAGTGGATTGGGCAAGTTTCGTTGCGAAAAAACAAGAAGCAACTTCGGAAGCACAAAGTGGTGCATTTTATGCACCCATAAACCCGATCTCACAACGGGTACCTCCCGGCAACGGAATCGCGCTAAACCACCCAGAAACTTAGTTTTGGGCCACAAGAAGTGGATTGGGCATGTTCGTTGCGAAAAAACAAGACGCAACTTCGGTAGCAAAAAGAGGTGCATTGTATGCACCCCAAAACCCGATCTCACAACGGGTACCACCCAGTAACGGAATCGCGCAAAACCACCCAGAAACTTAGTTTTGGTCCTCAAGAAGTGGATTGGGCATGTTCGTTGCGAAAAAACAAGACGCAACTTCGGAAGCACAAAGTGGTGCATTTTATGCACCCCAAAACCCGATATAACAACTTGTACCTCGCGGCAACGGAATCGCGCGAAACCACCCAGAAACTTAGTTTTGGGCCTAAAGAAGTGGATTGGGCATGTTCGTTGCGAAAAACAAGACGCAACTTTGGAAGCACAAAGTGGTGCATTGTATGCACCCCAAAACCCGATCTCACAACGGGTACCTCCCGGCAACGGAATCGCGCGAAACCACCAAAGAAACTTAGTTTGGGCCTAAAGAAGTGGATTGGGCATGTTCGTTGCGAAAAAACAAGACGCAACTTCGGAAGCACAAAGTGGTGCATTGTACGCACCCGAAAACCCGATCTCACAACGGGTACCTCCCGGCAACGGAATCGCGCGAAACCACCCAGAAACTTAGTTTTGGGCCTAAAGAAGTGGATTGGGCATGTTCGTTGCGAAAAAAAAGACGGAACTTCGGAAGCACAAAGTGGTGCATTTTATGCACCCCAAAACCTGATCTCACAACGGGTACCTCCCGGCAACGGAATCACGCAAAACCACCAGAAACTTAGTTTTGGGCCTAAAGAAGTGGATTGGGCATGTTCGTTGAGAAAAAGCAATACGCATCTTCGGAAGCATAAAGTAGGTGGATTGTATGCACCCCAAAACACGATCTCACAACGGGTACCTCCCGGCAACGGAATCGCGCGAAACCACCCAGAAACTTAGTTTTAGGCCAAAAAAAGGGGATTGGGCAATTTCATTGCGAAAACAAGACGCAACATCGGAAGCACAAAGTGGTGCAATTTATGCACCCCAAAACCAGTTCTCACAACTTGTACCACCCGGCAACGGAATCGCGCAAAACCACCCAGAAACTTAGTTTTGGCCTAAAGAAGTGGATTGGGCATGTTCGTTGCGAAAAAACAAGACGCAACTTCGGAAGCATCAAGTGGTGGATTGTATGCACCCCAAAACCCGATCTCACAACGGGTACCTCGCGGCAACGGAATCGCGCGAAACCACCCAGAAACTTTGTTTTGGGCCTGAAGAAGTGAATTGGGCAAGTTCGTTGTGAAAAAACAAGACGCAACTTCGGAAAGCACAAAGTGGTGCATTTTATGCACCCCAAAACCCGATCTCACAACGGGTACCTCACGGCAACGGAATCGCGCTAAACCACCCAGAAACTTAGTTTTGGGCCACAAGAAGTGGATTGGGCATGTTCGTTGCGAAAAAACAAGACGCAACTTCGGTAGCAAAAAGAGGTGCATTGTATGCACCTCAAAACCCGATCTCACAACGGGTACCACCCAGTAACGGAATCGCGCAAACCACCCAGAAACTTAGTTTTGGTCCTCAAGAAGTGGATTGGGCATGTTCGTTGCGAAAAACAAGACGCAACTTCGGAAGCACAAAGTGGTGCATTTTATGCACCCCAAAATCCGATATAACAACTTGTACCTCGCGGCAACGGAATCGCGCGAAACCACCCAGAAACTTAGTTTTGGGCCTAAAGAAGTGGATTGGGCATGTTCGTTGCGAAAAAACAAGACGCAACTTTGGAAGCACAAAGTGCTGCATTGTATGCACCCCAAAACCCGATCTCACAACGGGTACCTCCCGGCAACGGAATCGCGCGAAACCACCAAAGAAACTTAGTTTTGGGCCTAAAGAAGTGGATTGGGCATGTTCGTTGTGAAAAAACAAGACGCAACTTCGGATGCACAAAGTGGTGCATTGTACGCACCCGAAAACCCGATCTCACAACGGGTACCTCCCGGCAACGGAATCGCGCGAAACCACCCAGAAACTTAGTTTTGGGCCTAAAGAAGTGGATTGGGCATGTTCGTTGCGAAAAAAAAGACGGAACTTCGGAAGCACAAAGTGGTGCATTTTATGCACCCCAAAACCTGATCTCTACAACGGGTACCTCCCGGCAACGGAATCACGCAAAACCACCAGAAACTTAGTTTTGGGCCTAAAGAAGTGGATTGGGCATGTTCGTTGAGAAAAAGCAATACGCATCTTCGGAAGCATAAAGTGGTGGATTGTATGCACCCCAAAACACGATCTCACAACGGGTACCTCCCGGCAACGGAATCGCGCGAAACCACCCAGAAACTTAGTTTTAGGGCCAAAAAAAGTGGATTGGGCAATTTCATTGCGAAAACAAGACGCAACTTCGGAAGCACAAAGTGGTGCAATTTATGCACCCCAAAACCAGTTCTCACAACTTGTACCACCCGGCAACGGAATCGCGCAAAACCACCCAGAAACTTAGTTTTGGGCCTAAAGAAGTGGATTGGGCATGTTCGTTGCGAAAAAACAAGACGCAACTTGGGAAGCATCAAGTGGTGGATTGTATGCACCCCAAAACCCGATCTCACAACGGGTACCTCGCGGCAACGGAATCGCGCGAAACCACCCAGAAACTTAGTTTTGGGCCTAAAGAAGTGGATTGGGCCATGTTCGTTGCGAAAAAACAAGACGCAACTTGGGAAGCATAAAGTGGTGGATTGTATGCACCCCAAAACCCGATCTCACAACGGGTACCTCCCGACAACGGAATCGCACGAAACCAAACAGAAACTTAGTTTTGGGCCAAAAAAAGTGGATTGGGCAATTTCATTGCGAAAACAAGACGCAACTTCGGAAGCACAAAGTGGTGCATTTTATGCACCCCAAAACCCGATCTCACAACTTGTACCACCCGGCAATGGAATCGCGCGAAACCACCCAGAAACTTAGTTTTGGGCCTAAAGAAGTGGATTGGGCATGTTCGTTGCGAAAAAACAAGACGCAACATTGGAAGCACAAAGTGGTGCATTGTATGCACCCCAAAACCCGACCTCACAACGGGTACCTCCCGGCAACGGAATCGCGCGAAACCACCAAAGAAACTTAGTATTGGGCCTAAAGAAGTGGATTGGGCATGTTCGTTGCGAAAAAACAAGACGCAACTTCGGAAGCACAAAGTGGTGCATTGTATGCACCCCAAAACCCGATCTCACAACGGGTACCCTCCCGGCAACGGAATCGCGTGAAACCACCCAGAAACTTAGTTTTGGGCCTAAAGAAGTGGATTGGGCATGTTCGTTGCGAAAAAACAAGACGCAACTTGGGAAGCATAAAGTGGTGGATTGTATGCACCCCAAAACCTGATCTCACAACGGGTACCTCCCGGCAACGGAATCGCACGAAACCAAACAGAAACTTAGTTTTGGGCCAAAAAAAGTGGATTGGGCAATTTCATTGCGAAAACAAGACGCAACTTCGGAAGCACAAAGTGGTGCATTTTATGCACCCCAAAACCCGATCTCACAACGGGTACCACCCAGTAACGGAATCGCGCGAAACCACCCAGAAACTTAGTTTTGGGCCTCAAGAAGTGGATTGGGCATGTTCGTTGCGAAAAAACAAGACGCAACTTCGGAAGCATAAAGCGGTGCACCCATTCTCACAACGGGTACCTCCAGGCAATGGAATCACGCGAAACCACCGAGAAACTTAGTTTTGGGCCTAGAGAAGTCGATTGGGCAAGATTGTTGTGAAAAAAATAAGACGCAACGTCGGAAGCACAAAGTGTTGCATTTTATGCACCCCAAAACCCGATCTCACAACTTGTACCTCCCGGCAACGGAATCACGCGAAACCACCCAGAAACTTAGGTTTGGGCCTAAAGAAGTGGATTGGGCATGTTCGTTGCGAAAAAAAATACGCAACTTCGGAAGCATAAAGTGGTGCATTGTATGCACCCCAAAACCCGATCTCACAACGGGTACCTCCCGGCAACGGAATCGCGCGAAACCACCCAGAAACTTAGTTTTGGGCCTAAAGAAGTGGATTGGGCATGTTCGTTGCGAAAAAACAAGACGCAACTTGGGAAGCATAAAGTGGTGGATTGTATGCACCCCAAAACCCTGATCTCACAACGGGTACCTCCCGGCAACGGAATCGCACGAAACCAACCAGAAACTTAGTTTTGGGCCAAAAAAGTGGATTGGGCAATTTCATTGCGAAAAACAAGACGCAACTTCGGAAGCACAAAGTGGTGCATTTTATGCACCCCAAAACCCGATCTCACAACGGGTACCACCCAGTAACGGAATCGCGCGAAACCACCCAGAAACTTAGTTTTGGGCCTCAAGAAGTGGATTGGGCATGTTCGTTGCGAAAAAACAAGACGCAACTTGGGAAGCATAAAGTGGTGGATTGTATGCACCCCAAAACCCGATCTCACAACGGGTACCTCCCGGCAACGGAATCGCACGAAACCAAACAGAAACTTAGTTTTGGGCCAAAAAAAGTGGATTGGGCAATTTCATTGCGAAAATAAGACGCAACTTCGGAAGCACATAGTGGTGCATTTTATGCACCCCAAAACCCGATCTCACAACTTGTACCACCCGGCAATGGAATCGCGCGAAACCACCCAGAAACTTAGTTTTGGGCCTAAAGAAGTGGATTGGGCATGTTCGTTGCGAAAAACAAGACGCAACTTTGGAAGCACAAAGTGGTGCATTGTATGCACCCCAAAACCCGATCTCACAACGGGTACCTCCCGGCAACGGAATCGCGCGAAACCACCAAAGAAACTTAGTATTGGGCCTAAAGAAGTGGATTGGGCATGTTCGTTGCGAAAAAACAAGACGCAACTTCGGAAGCACAAAGTGGTGCATTGTATGCACCCCAAAACCCGATCTCACAACGGGTACCTCCCGGCAACGGAATCGCGCGAAACCACCCAGAAACTTAGTTTTGGGCCTAAAGAAGTGGATTGGGCATGTTCGTTGCGAAAAAAAAGACGGAACTTCGGAAGCACAAAGTGGTGCATTTTATGCACCCCAAAACCTGATCTCACAACGGGTACCTCCCGGCAACGGAATCACGCAAAACCACCAGAAACTTAGTTTTGGGCCTAAAGAAGTGGATTGGGCATGTTCGTTGAGAAAAAGCAATACGCATCTTCGGAAGCATAAAGTGGTGGATTGTATGCACCCCAAAACACGATCTCACAACGGGTACCTCCCGGCAACGGAATCGCGCGAAACCACCCAGAAACTTAGTTTTGGGCCAAAAAAAGTGGATTGGGCAATTTCATTGCGAAAACAAGACGCAACATTCGGAAGCACAAAGTGGTGCATTGTATGCACCCCAAAACCCGATCTCACAACTGGTACCTCCCGGCAACGGAATCGCGCGAAAACCACCAAGAAACTTAGTATTTGGGCCTAAAGAAGTGGATTGGGCATGTTCGTTGCGAAAAAAACAAGACGCAACTTCGGGAAGCATCAAGTGGTGCATTGTATGCACCCCAAAACCCGATCTCACAACGGGTACCTCCCGGCAACGGAATCGCGCGAAACCACCCAGAAACTTAGTTTTGGGCCTAAAGAAGTGGATTGGGCATGTTCGTTGCGAAAAAACAAGACGCAACTTGGGAAGCATAAAGTGGTGGATTGTATGCACCCCAAAACCCGATCTCACAACGGGTACCTCCCGACAACGGAATCGCACGAAACCAAACAGAAACTTAGTTTTGGGCCAAAAAAAGTGGATTGGGCAATTTCATTGCGAAAACAAGACGCAACTTCGGAAGCACAAAGTGGTGCATTTTATGCACCCCAAAACCCGATCTCACAACTTGTACCACCCGGCAATGGAATCGCGCGAAACCACCCAGAAACTTAGTTTTGGGCCTAAAGAAGTGGATTGGGCATGTTCGTTGCGAAAAAACAAGACGCAACATTGGAAGCACAAAGTGGTGCATTGTATGCACCCCAAAACCCGACCTCACAACGGGTACCTCCCGGCAACGGAATCGCGCGAAACCACCAAAGAAACTTAGTATTGGGCCTAAAGAAGTGGATTGGGCATGTTCGTTGCGAAAAAAACAAGACGCAACTTCGGAAGCACAAAGTGGTGCATTGTATGCACCCCAAAACCCGATCTCACAACGGGTACCTCCCGGCAACGGAATCGCGCGAAACCACCCAGAAACTTAGTTTTGGGCCTAAAGAAGTGGATTGGGCATGTTCGTTGCGAAAAAACAAGACGCAACTTGGGAAGCATAAAGTGGTGGATTGTATGCACCCCAAAACCTGATCTCACAACGGGTACCTCCCGGCAACGGAATCGCACGAAACCAAACAGAAACTTAGTTTTGGGCCAAAAAAAGTGGATTGGGCAATTTCATTGCGAAAACAAGACGCAACTTCGGAAGCACAAAGTGGTGCATTTTATGCACCCCAAAACCCGATCTCACAACGGGTACCACCCAGTAACGGAATCGCGCGAAACCACCCAGAAACTTAGTTTTGGGCCTCAAGAAGTGGATTGGGCATGTTCGTTGCGAAAAAACAAGACGCAACTTGGGAAGCATAAAGTGGTGGATTGTATGCACCCCAAAACCCGATCTCACAACGGGTACCTCCCGGCAACGGAATCACACGAAACCAAACAGAAACTTAGTTTTGGGCCAAAAAAAGTGGATTGGGCAATTTCATTGCGAAAATAAGACGCAACTTCGGAAGCACATAGTGGTGCATTTTATGCACCCCAAAACCCGATCTCACAACTTGTACCACCCGGCAATGGAATCGCGCGAAACCACCCAGAAACTTAGTTTTGGGCCTAAAGAAGTGGATTGGGCATGTTCGTTGCGAAAAAACAAGACGCAACTTGGAAGCACAAAGTGGTGCATTGTATGCACCCCAAAACCCGATCTCACAACGGGTACCTCCCGGCAACGGAATCGCACGAAACCACCCAGAAACTTAGTTTTGGGCCTAAAGAAGTGGATTGGGCATGTTCGTTGCGAAAAAACAAGACGCAACTTCGGAAGCACTAAAGTGGTGCATTGTATGCACCCCAAAACCCGATCTCACAACGGGTACCTCCCGGCAACGGAATCGCGCGAAACCACCCAGAAACTTAGTTTTGGGCCTAAAGAAGTGGATTGGGCATGTTCGTTGCGAAAAAACAAGACGCAACTTCGGAAGCACAAAGTGGTGCATTTTATGCACCCCAAAACCCGATCTCACAACGGGTACCTCCCGGCAACGGAATCGCGCGAAACCACCAAGAAACTTAGTTTTGGGCCTAAAGAAGTGGATTGGGCATGTTCGTTGCGAAAAACAAGACGCAACTTCGGAAGCACAAAGTGGTGCATTGTATGCACCCCAAAACCCGATCTCACAACGGGTACCTCCCGGCAACGGAATCGCGCGAAACCACCCAGAAACTTAGTTTTGGGCCTAAAGAAGTGGATTGGGCATGTTCGTTGCGAAAAAACAAGACGCAACTTGGGAAGCATAAAGTGGTGGATTGTATGCACCCCAAAACCCTGATCTCACAACGGGTACCTCCCGGCAACGGAATCGCACGAAACCAAACAGAAACTTAGTTTTGGGCCAAAAAAAGTGGATTGGGCAATTTCATTGCGAAAATAAGACGCAACTTCGGAAGCACATAGTGGTGCATTTTATGCACCCCAAAACCCGATCTCACAACTTGTACCACCCGGCAATGGAATCGCGCGAAACCACCCAGAAACTTAGTTTTGGGCCTAAAGAAGTGGATTGGGCATATTCGTTGCGAAAAACAAGACGCAACTTGGAAGCACAAAGTGGTGCATTGTATGCACCCCAAAACCCGATCTCACAACGGGTACCTCACGGCAACGGAATCGCGCGAAACCACCCAGAAACTTAGTTTTGGGCCAAAGAAGTGGATTGGGCATGTTCGTTGCGAAAAAACAAGACGCAACTTCGGTAAGCACAAAGATGGTGCATTGTATGCACCCCAAAACCCGATCTCACAACGGGTACCACCCAGTAACGGAATCGCGCGAAACCACCCAGAAACTTAGTTTTGGGCCTCAAGAAGTGGATTGGGCATGTTCGTTGCGAAAAAACAAGACGCAACTTGGGAAGCATAAAGTGGTGGATTGTATGCACCCCAAGACCCGATCTCACAACGGGTACCTCCCGGCAACGGAATCGCACGAAACCAAACAGAAACTTAGTTTTGGGCCAAAAAAAGTGGATTGGGCAATTTCATTGCGAAAACAAGACGCAACTTCGGAAGCACAAAGTGGTGCATTTTATGCACCCCAAAACCCGATCTCACAACGGGTACCACCCAGTAACGGAATCGCGCGAAACCACCCAGAAACTTAGTTTTGGGCCTCAAGAAGTGGATTGGGCATGTTCAGTTGCGAAAAAACAAGACGCAACTTGGGAAGCATAAAGTGGTGGATTGTATGCACCCCAAAACCCGATCTCACAACGGGTACCTCCCGGCAACGGAATCACACGAAACCAAACAGAAACTTAGTTTTGGGCCAAAAAAAGTGGATTGGGCAATTTCATTGCGAAAATAAGACGCAACTTCGGAAGCACATAGTGGTGCATTTTATGCACCCCAAAACCCGATCTCACAACTTGTACCTACCCGGCAATGGAATCGCGCGAAACCACCCAGAAACTTAGTTTTGGGCCTAAAGAAGTGGATTGGGCATGTTCGTTGCGAAAAAACAAGACGCAACTTGGGAAGCACAAAGTGGTGCATTGTATGCACCCCAAAACCCGATCTCACAACGGGTACCTCCCGGCAACGGAATCGCACGAAACCAACCAGAAACTTAGTTTTGGGCCAAAGAAGTGGATTGGGCATGTTCGTTGCGAAAAACAAGACGCAACTTCGGAAGCACAAAGTGGTGCATTGTATGCACCCCAAAACCCGATCTCACAACTGGTACCTCCCGGCAACGGAATCGCGCGAAACCACCCAGAAACTTAGTTTTGGGCCTAAAGAAGTGGATTGGGCATGTTCGTTGCGAAAAAACAAGACGCAACTTCGGAAGCACAAAGTGGTGCATTGTATGCACCCCAAAACCCGATCTCACAACGGGTACCTCCCGGCAACGGAATCGCGCGAAACCACCCAGAAACTTAGTTTTGGGCCAAAGAAGTGGATTGGGCATGTTCGTTGCGAAAAAACAAGACGCAACTTCGGAAGCACAAAGTGGTGCATTGTATGCACCCCAAAACCCGATCTCACAACGGGTACCACCCAGTAACGGAATCGCGCGAAACCACCCAGAAACTTAGTTTTGGGCCTCAAGAAGTGGATTGGGCATGTTCGTTGCGAAAAAACAAGACGCAACTTGGGAAGCATAAAGTGGTGGATTGTATGCACCCCAAAACCCGATCTCACAACGGGTACCTCCCGGCAACGGAATCGCACGAAACCAAACAGAAACTTAGTTTTGGGCCAAAAAAAGTGGATTGGGCAATTTCATTGCGAAAATAAGACGCAACTTCGGAAGCACATAGTGGTGCATTTTATGCACCCCAAAACCCGATCTCACAACTTGTACCACCCGGCAATGGAATCGCGCGAAACCACCCAGAAACTTAGTTTTGGGCCTAAAGAAGTGGATTGGGCATATTCGTTGCGAAAAACAAGACGCAACTTTGGAAGCACAAAGTGGTGCATTGTATGCACCCCAAAACCCGATCTCACAACGGGTACCTCCCGGCAACGGAATCGCGCGAAACCACCAAAGAAACTTAGTATTGGGCCTAAAGAAGTGGATTGGGCATGTTCGTTGCGAAAAAACAAGACGCAACTTCGGAAGCACAAAGTGGTGCATTGTATGCACCCCAAAACCCGATCTCACAACGGGTACCTCCCGGCAACGGAATCGCGCGAAACCACCCAGAAACTTAGTTTTGGGCCTAAAGAAGTGGATTGGGCATGTTCGTTGCGAAAAAAAAGACGGAACTTCGGAAGCACAAAGTGGTGCATTTTATGCACCCCAAAACCTGATCTCACAACGGGTACCTCCCGGCAACGGAATCACGCAAAACCACCAGAAACTTAGTTTTGGGCCTAAAGAAGTGGATTGGGCATGTTCGTTGAGAAAAAGCAATACGCATCTTCGGAAGCATAAAGTGGTGGATTGTATGCACCCCAAAACACTGATCTCACAACGGGTACCTCCCGGCAACGGAATCGCGCGAAACCACCCAGAAACTTAGTTTTGGGCCAAAAAAAGTGGATTGGGCAATTTCATTGCGAAAACAAGACGCAACTTCGGAAGCACAAAGTGGTGCAATTTATGCACCCCAAAACCAGTTCTCACAACTTGTACCACCCGGCAACGGAATCGCGCAAAACCACCCAGAAACTTAGTTTTGGGCCTAAAGAAGTGGATTGGGCATGTTCGTTGCGAAAAAACAAGACGCAACTTGGGAAGCATCAAGTGGTGGATTGTATGCACCCCAAAACCCGATCTCACAACGGGTACCTCGCGGCAACCGGAATCGCGCGAAACCACCCAGAAACTTAGTTTTGGGCCTAAAGAAGTGGATTGGGCATGTTCGTTGCGAAAAAAACAAGACGCAACTTGGGAAGCATAAAGTGGTGGATTGTATGCACCCCAAAACCCGATCTCACAACGGGTACCTCCCGGCAACGGAATCGCACGAAACCAAACAGAAACTTAGTTTTGGGCCTAAAAAAGTGGATTGGGCAATTTCATTGCGAAAACAAGACGCAACTTCGGAAGCACAAAGTGGTGCATTTTATGCACCCCGAAACCCGATCTCACAACTGGTACCACCCGGCAATGGAATCGCGCGAAACCACCCAGAAACTTAGTTTTGGGCCTAAAGAAGTGGATTGGGCATGTTCGTTGCGAAAAAAACAAGACGCAACATTGGAAGCATAAAGTGGTGCATTGTATGCACCCCAAAACCCGATCTCACAACGGGTACCTCCCGGCAACGGAATCACACGAAACCAAACAGAAACTTAGTTTTGGGCCAAAAAAGTGGATTGGGCAATTTCATTGCGAAAATAAGACGCAACTTCGGAAGCACATAGTGGTGCATTTTATGCACCCCAAAACCCGATCTCACAACTTGTACCACCCGGCAATGGAATCGCGCGAAACCACCCAGAAACTTAGTTTTGGGCCTAAAGAAGTGGATTGGGCATGTTCGGTTGCGAAAAAACAAGACGCAACTTCGGTAAGCACAAAGTGGTGCATTGTATGCACCCCAAAACCCGATCTCACAACGGGTACCTCCTGGCAACGGAATCGCACGAAACCACCAAGAAACTTAGTATTTGGCCTACAAGAAGTGGATTGGGCATGTTCGTTGCGAAAAAACAAGACGCAACTTTCGGAATCATAAAGTGGTGCATTGTATGCACCCCAAAACCCGATCTCACAACGGGTACCTCCTGGCAACGGAATCGCGCGAAACCACCCAGAAACTTAGTTTTGGGCCTAAGAAGTGAATTGGGCAATGTTCGTTGCGAAAAAACAAGACGCAACTTCGGAAGAACAAAGTGGTGCATTTTATGCACCCCAAAACCCGATCTCACAACGGGTACCTCACGGCAACGGAATCGCGCGAAACCACCCAGAAACTTAGTTTTGGGCCAAAGAAGTGGATTGGGCATGTTCGTTGCGAAAAACAAGACGCAACTTCGGAAGCACAAAGTGGTGCATTGTATGCACCCCAAAACCCGATCTCACAACGGGTACCACCCAGTAACGGAATCGCGCGAAACCACCCAGAAACTTAGTTTTGGGCCTCAAGAAGTGGATTGGGCATGTTCGTTGCGAAAAAACAAGACGCAACTTGGGAAGCATAAAGTGGTGGATTGTATGCACCCCAAAACCCGATCTCACAACGGGTACCTCCCGGCAACGGAATCGCACGAAACCAAACAGAAACTTAGTTTTGGGCCAAAAAAAGTGGATTGGGCAATTTCATTGCGAAAATAAGACGCAACTTCGGAAGCACATAGTGGTGCATTTTATGCACCCCAAAACCCGATCTCACAACTTGTACCACCCGGCAATGGAATCGCGCGAAACCACCCAGAAACTTAGTTTTGGGCCTAAAGAAGTGGATTGGGCATGTTCGTTGCGAAAAACAAGACGCAACTTTGGAAGCACAAAGTGGTGCATTGTATGCACCCCAAAACCCGATCTCACAACGGGTACCTCCCGGCAACGGAATCGCGCGAAACCACCAAAGAAACTTAGTATTGGGCCTAAAGAAGTGGATTGGACATGTTCGTTGCGAAAAAAACAAGACGCAACTTCGGAAGCACAAAGTGGTGCATTGTATGCACCCCAAAACCCGATCTCACAACGGGTACCTCCCGGCAACGGAATCGCGCGAAACCACCCAGAAACTTAGTTTTGGGCCTAAAGAAGTGGATTGGGCATGTTCGTTGCGAAAAAAAAGACGGAACTTCGGAAGCACAAAGTGGTGCATTTTATGCACCCCAAAACCTGATCTCACAACGGGTAGCTCCCGGCAACGGAATCACGCAAAACCACCAGAAACTTAGTTTTGGGCCTAAAGAAGTGGATTGGGCATGTTCGTTGAGAAAAAGCAATACGCATCTTCGGAAGCATAAAGTGGTGGATTGTATGCACCCCGAAAACACGATATCACAACGGGTACCTCCCGGCAACGGAATCGCGCGAAACCACCCAGAAACTTAGTTTTGGGCCAAAAAAGTGGATTGGGCAATTTCATTGCGAAAAACAAGACGCAACTTCGGAAGCACAAAGTGGTGCAATTTATGCACCCCAAAACCAGTTCTCACAACTTGTACCACCCGGCAACGGAATCGCGCAAAACCACCCAGAAACTTAGTTTGGGCCTAAAGAAGTGGATTGGGCATGTTCGTTGCGAAAAAACAAGACGCAACTTGGGAAGCATCAAGTGGTGGATTGTATGCACCCCAAAACCCGATCTCACAACGGGTACCTCGCGGCAACCGAATCGCGCGAAACCACCCAGAAACTTAGTTTTGGGCCTAAAGAAGTGGATTGGGCATGTTCGTTGCGAAAAAACACGACGCAACTTGGGAAGCATAAAGTGGTGGATTGTATGCACCCCAAAACCCGATCTCACAACGGGTACCTCCCGACAACGGAATCGCACGAAACCAAACAGAAACTTAGTTTTGGGCCTAAAAAAGTGGATTGGGCAATTTCATTGCGAAAACAAGACGCAACTTCGGAAGCACAAAGTGGTGCATTTTATGCACCCCGAAACCCGATCTCACAACTTGTACCACCCGGCAATGGAATCGCGCGAAACCACCCAGAAACTTAGTTTTGGGCCTAAAAGAAGTGGATTGGGCATGTTCGTTGCGAAAAACAAGACGCAACATTGGAAGCACAAAGTGGTGCATTGTATGCACCCCAAAACCCGACCTCACAACGGGTACCTCCCGGCAACGGAATCGCGCGAAACCACCAAAGAAACTTAGTTTGGGCCTAAAGAAGTGGATTGGGCATGTTCGTTGCGAAAAAACAAGACGCAACTTGGAAGCACAAAGTGGTGCATTGTATGCACCCCAAACCCGATCTCACAACGGGTACCTCCCGGCAACGGAATCGCGCGAAACCACCCAGAAACTTAGTTTTGGGCCTAAAGAAGTGGATTGGGCATGTTCGTTGCGAAAAAACAAGACGCAACTTGGAAGCATAAAGTGGTGGATTGTATGCACCCCCAAAACCTGATCTCACAACGAGTACCTCCCGGCAACGGAATCGGCACGAAACCACCCAGAAACTTAGTTTTGGGCCTAAAGAAGTGGATTGGGCAATTTCAGTTGCGAAAACAAGACGGCAACTTCGGAAGCCACAAAGTGGTGCCTTTTATGCACCCCAAAACCCGATCTCACAACTTGTACCACCCGGCAATGGAATCGCGCGAAACCACCCAGAAACTTAGTTTTGGGCCTAAAGAAGTGGATTGGGCATGTTCGTTGCGAAAACAAGACGCAACTTGGAAGCACAAAGTGGTGCATTGTATGCACCCCAAAACCCGACCTCACAACGGGTACCCCCGGCAACGGAATCGCGCGAAACACCAAGAAACTTAGTATTGGGCCTAAAGAAGTGGATTGGGCATGTTCGTTGCGAAAAAAACAAGACGCAACTTCGGAAGCACAAAGTGG